>NC_066886.1:10611981-10746981 GCF_022985175.1 Labeo rohita | reverse complement strand
AGCACAGTGGGTTTCAATCTCAGTGTGCAGAGCCTGTTAGACTGCGTGGGAAGTGTAAGAAGGATGCTATTGGGAGGTTTTCTCACTGCATAACACTGAAACCTTGGTAACAGTGTCAAGATTTATATATATCAGTATTTACTCTAACAAGTCCTGATATGATGCATTCAGTGCTGGGACTTCCTCTTTTGTTTTGTCTGCCCATCTATGGTCTGTCTTCCTGTAGAATGCCTTATGAATTTTTGATAAATCACAGAGCAGTCACAGGATGGATATGTTCCCAGAGACACAATCAAATAACAACAGCTCTTATCAGCTGCATTCAGTGAATTTGTTGCGTGTTGTACATTTTTTGAGTATTGGAACATTATGTACTTGTTATTGATGCTGTGTTACTCACGTGTTACATGTCCTGATGGCACGCTAGTCAATCTATGACTGGCTGTGGATGTCAAATAATTACTAAGCATCTGCCATAGTAATCCTCTCGAGCTTTAAGATGTTTCCATGAATTAAAATGTTTGGTGGAAAAGGATTAAACTTTTTGTAAAGATGCAAAGATGCTCTGGCCCTTAAAGAATTATTAAACAGAGTGTATTCACGACGCAACATCAATCAGCACTGAATGTAAACTGAACAAAACTCACATTTTTTTGCTAATTATTGCCGCTGAAAGTAATAAATTATTGTCATGTTTTGGGCTGTGCTAATTGGTTGGATCAGGAAACACATTTTGAGTACTATAGACAGCCAAAAGTTAACAAATTAAGGAGAAGAGTGCAAAAAACTGTCTGGGGAACAAACGTTGTTTGTGGTTGGCCAAACTGAACCAGGATTTCCATTACAAGAATCTTGACAACATTTGTGTTTGTTCTTATTTCTGGTCAGGTAGGTGAAATAATAGGCTAATGTTTTAATTAATACTGCTCGGATGTATCTTTACCACCTATTAACTTTAGTTTGTCAAAAATATTACACCCTTTCCTGCTTTCTTAGTTGTTCTCTATATGATTTTAGCAGCTTCCATGCTTTTTTCCATGGTTAGACATAATAAATTAGCAGAACATATTCAGTAGTACATCAACCGTGCAATCTATGCTGTTGTTTACATCCGAGTATTGCCAATATGGCCGCGCATCCGGGTAACTGACTAAACCGTGAGTAAGTGCAAATCCTCTATAGGCCTATGTATTTCAAACGAGATGATTCAATATGTACTAGCCTACTGAACAACTTGACAGCTTAACTGGTGGAAAACCGTAAGTAATACATTTTCCATTATTTATCTTATTTAAAAGCAAATGTATATTTGTTAATTTAAATGTAGAATAAAATTACTATGCTATTGCCGTTCTTGTTTGTGTGGCATTTTAGTTACGGTCGAAAGACTACATTTCCCAGCAACCCGTGGGAAAGAAGGAAATGCATTTCAACTTTCACTTTAGCTTCACACGCCCATTACTGTCATACAGCGGCAACAGTTTGGAATTATTTGTGTGAATGCGACGATTTGTTTATAGAGTTCAAAGAGCAAACAACGAACGTTTTGGGCGTCATTGGATCGTAAGTTTTGCGTTGTGAATTTTAAATTGCAGACAAAAGTGTATGTTCACATGTGTGGGGTGCGCTTAAAATTTTGGCGACAAATGAATTGCAAAACAAGTTAAAATCTTCTAAATTTTTGCATAGTTTTCATTAAGGTAATTGTATGCAAAATCACGAGAATTACAGCTGTGCTGCGTTCTAAGTTCTAAGTATTATGACGCCAGTGTTGTGACTATTTGTGACAAGTTTCGTCGACATCATATGGAATTTCGGTCATATTCAGTTTTAGTGCAGTCCAGGACGCTTGTGTACATGGCCAGTGAATCCTGGTTGGAGTCTTCCCTGCGCCGTTCATCTAAACTTGGGCAGGAGGTGTTGGAAAAAGCAAAGAGACGATCTGGTAGCCGCTTAGGTACAAGACTAAGACCATCACCTGTGTTTGATCACAATGAAAGGACCTCAGAGGTTTGTAGACTCAATTCGTATTGGTTTGATCACAAATAAATGATGTCCATGACACTAATGCTTTTATTTTTATTTCCCTTGTGTTACAGAGAGACATCATTCATTCAAACTTGGACCATGCTTTTGCAAAAATAGTGGAGTACATGTCAGAAACCACCAGACAATGCAAGGTAAACATGCTTTATTCATTTACTTTAACTGTGTTGATCTGAATTAGAAAAACAACCTGTACTAATTCAACAGAAGTTTTATGAGACCGTCCACCTGGCTCAGCCCAGTGAGCGAGAACACATCTGTCGCTACCATTCCCAGCAGATGTTGAGGACTGCAGATCAAAAACAAAATGCAAGTACAGCCATCAAACGAGACATTGTAAGTACTGAGCCTGACAAAAATGTCATACTTTTGTTGTCATTGTAGCGATTTTGAAATGGATATCCATGGGTCATTCTAAAGCCTGGGTTATATTGCTTCACGTTTCAAACTGCTTATAATTTTCCCTGGGGTTAACAATTAATCCTAGGTATTCTTATGCTTGCATTTCACATCGTACATTCTTAAACCCTGTGTTAATGTTCTTTTTTGTGCATAATTGTCAGTGATATTGATTGGATGAATGCATCATGCAACCTGTTTACATGAGACCCTATATAGGCTGTTGCAGCTTAAACCAAAAAAGCATAGTAAAAAAGTAGATTTTGAGCAAATAGAAACCATATTTAACCAGGCCATAGATACTACATTTATTCTGCACATAAACTCTTTAAAGTGGTTCATCTACATGTTTTTGAAGGGTTCATCAGAATCAGAGGATTTCCTTATTGAAGTGTCTCCAGGCACCTATTCCATCACAGCAGCAATGCAGGACACAAAGCCACAGACGAAAACTGTCCGCATCAATGCAGGAGAAAGCATGAACCTTACATTCAACCTCTGAATGTCACCTGTGTATTATATGGGTGAAATTCAGTGCCTTTATTGAGGACTTGCACTAAAATTGTAAATGCACTGACTTTGACTCTTCTTGATTTAAAGTGTTACTGTATAATACTCAGGAATATTTATATTTTTAATAGTAATCATGAATTTATATTGAGCAATAGCAGCCATAATGAGATTCTACCACATTACATTTTACTTTGTTTATTCTTTAAAGTTTTAATAAAGTTTTGCATCATTTTACATAATAGTCTTTTGTATTTATTTAGTACACCAACCATAGGATGTTTGAATTACTAACTAACTCTGGAAAAAAAAAAAAACACTGGCGATACTCATATCACTCTGAACTCTGGCTGTGGAACTATCAGTTTAGTTGGCCTTGTGCTGATTGCCAAAGCTAGTGGTGATGGTGATGACTTTGGTTCAGTTGATCCAAATATTTCCCTCATATTAACTCCTCGTCTTGGTGAATCGGGAACCAGCTTAAATAAAGAGCTGTGATTGGTCATCACAGAGTTATCTGTAGAGCTCCCAGAATTCCCAGTGTCTCTAGTGCAAGAATGGCTGACATCTGGAGACCTGACTGCTCTTCCTGAAATGCCAAGAACACCCAGTGAGTTTCTTTGTAAGATAAAGAAAATATTTTTATTTTACCTGGACAAATCTTCATTACCTGGTTGTTTGTGCTGTGGTTCTGCAGAACCCCTTTTCCAGTATCTCCAGGCTGGTCTGGTCTCAGTTTGAGTGTATGGCTTTCTCAGACAGGAAATCTCTGTGTTTATTGATCGGCTCACCAGTTCTGACCTTGAAGGGCTGTGTTTTGCAGCTCCAGTATCCTCATTTTCATCTGAGTCAGAGGTTGATGATGAGGAAGATGAAGGCACTTGTGTCTGTCGAGAGCTCTGTAGTTCTTTCAGTTGGAGGTCAACTTTCCTCTCTAGCTCATGTCTCTTATGGTTATTCAGTAGTGGAGATGACATGAACATTGGCCAGGACCTCTTGACTGGACAGTGGCATGGTGGAATGTAGGACAGGCTGTGATAGTTGCACCGGTGACATGGCAATTCAAAACAATTCATGGTGCAGTGAGAAACCCCGTAGCAACATGGCCGAGATGAATAATGGTGGAGGTCTTTGATAATTTGCTCATGATGAGAGGCTGGAATCCATACTGCAAGCTGTTTGGGGACATGAATTGTCATCCCATTCCAGAAGAGAACCTGGAGTCCCAACAGACCTTCATCACCTGTAATGAGACAACAGATTTGAGCCGATTATACAGTTAACGCATATCACTCATATGAGGCTCATATGTATTGGTTCAAAATTTGTAACTATCCACCTTT
Source organism: Labeo rohita (assembly GCF_022985175.1). Taxonomy (NCBI): domain Eukaryota; kingdom Metazoa; phylum Chordata; class Actinopteri; order Cypriniformes; family Cyprinidae; genus Labeo; species Labeo rohita. The sequence continues at coordinate 10,742,683 of NC_066886.1, read as the reverse complement.
TTCTTTAACACAGAATTAAGCCTATGGGTAAGACTTTCAGTGCCTTAGGGAAAGAAATATTGGGAAATAACAAGAATAACAAAGTTCAGTAAACCGTAAAACTGTTTGCACTACAAACTAGTGTGTTCTTAATTAAGACAATACATTAAAAAAATTTGGTAAGACACTCCAATTTGCAATACCAAGCAGTAAAACGAGCTGTTTTGTACAGCTAAAAATAGCTGGGTGCGGATAAGACCAGAAGCCACACCCATAAAATTTACAAATGGGAAGAAAAAGGTGACTAAATCTTACTTTTTAGTGGATCTCTTAGCTCCGTACCAGAGATGACTCTTCCAGGCCCATATCGTCTCATGTCTGGCTCCCACGGTGCCAGAACAGTGTCTCCTGGTACGATACTGTGCCTGTGTGCACTGGATAGATTCACCATATCAGGCTGGCAAGTTGGCTGAACTATATTTAATGTGTCCATAAATGTATTTCCATTAGGTCCAAACTTATCAAACTCCACCATGTAAAGATTTCCTCTGCTCTAGAGACAGACAAGAAAAGTTTAAATGTTTAATAAACTGTGATTACACATTTGGATTTGAACAAAAAAATCACAATGTCAATTTGAATCGACGTGTTAACTATATTTAAAGATATGCTATACCGATCCAAGTAATTTTTTTTTCCTTTTTTAAAAGAAATTAATACTTTTTTTCAGAAAGGACACATTAAATGGATCAAATGTGACAGTAAAGATAGTTATAATGTCACATGTATCAAAGTTTCCACAAAAATAACTGTTTTTAACAATAATAATAGGTTAAATGTTTTTTTGAGTCTCAAATTAGCATATTAGCACAGGAATAAATTACATTTTCATATATATTTAAAAATAAAACATTTTAAATAAAATAATATTTCACAGCATTACTGTTTTACTGTATTTTTGTCAAATGAATCCAGCCTTACTGAACATAAAAGACTTCTTATCCACCTTTTTTTCAGCTAATGGGAAATAACGAGAAGAATAACGTGCAGTAAATGGTAAAACTGTTTGCACTACAAACCAGTTTGTTCATAATTAAGATAATACATTAAAATAATATGGTAAGACACACCAATTTGCAATATCAAGCAGCAAAACAAGCTGTTTTGTACAGCTAAAAATAGCTGGACGTGGATGAGACTGGAAGCCAAACCCATAAAATTCACAAATGGCTCAACTCTTACAGGAAGAAAAAGGTGGATAGAAACATTTAAAAAATCTCACAGACCTCAAACTATTGACTGGTAGTGTTTATGATGATGATATATATATATTTTCAGTACCTGATGTATGATTGTCCCCAGGTAGAAAAATCCATCTATCTCTCTCCTGGCTAACACACGGCAGCCAGGAAAAAGTTCAGCACCTTGCATTACCCTTGCAGATACACAAGATACTGTACTAAAAGGATTCATAGATGAACACCTGTAAAGATATATACAGCTGAGGTCAAAAGTTTACATACACCTTGCAAAATCTGCAAAATGTTAATTAATTTACCAAAATCAAAAGGGATCATACAAAATGCATGTTATTTTATATTTAGTACTAACCTGAATATTATATTTCACATAAAATACATTTACATAAATTATAAAAATGGCATTTTGCAGATTCTGCAAGGTGTATGTAAACTTTTGACATCAACTGTATTTTCCACAGAATAATTATTCATTGTGTTTTATCTGTCTTACTTTCACTCCTTCCAGTTATAAATTAAATGAAAAAACATACCAGCATGGTACAGAACGGAAACAACTTGTGCAGTTGTTGTATTGGACCTGATTGAAGTCCATTGAACGCCATGGGTCCTCTGAGTATGATGGCTTTTGAATCACGTCATCCGTTGAATGCAACAAACTGAGCTGTTACATTTTAAAACATTAAATGGCAAAAACCATAATAAAATAAATAAATAAATTCTGATTAACTAAAAGAGGATGAACAATATAAGTGGTGAACGCCGTAAAAACATTCAACATCTTACTTGGTCCACTTTGTCTGCTGAGTTGAGCGTCATGATGTAACAGCTTCCTCTAGTGGTGGAAGTGATGCACTGCAAGAAGTCTGATATGTCAGTGTTTATGGGAGTCGTGTCAGATATGTAAAAAGTATTCACAGGACGCATCACCACGGTTGATAATGAAGCTAGACATTGTGGTGGATTGTCTGGAAGACCGCTGGTCACCAAATGGACAGACTGACAGGCAGGGTCAGAGAATGCTAAAGCCAGTGCTGAGTGGAGGTCTCTGCCGGGACTTGTTTGTAATGTGTGGATCCAGCTCAAGGCTTCATAGACTACATCAGGGGTGCAGGGCATCATGTGAGAAGACCATGGTGTTGACTAGTAAAATATAAATTGATTTAAAAAGAAAAAAAAAATAAGTATAATGTTTTATTATATAACATAACCTAGCCCTGCGATGGATGGACAACAGCTGGAATTTTCCCATTGAATTTGCTACAAGTTTTGAATTGAATAAACTTAAATTAAAAAGCAATTTTGATTATATTGTATTTAAAACTAGATTTTTATTAACCAAACATCATAATATTGGAGACTATAATACTCCATGGACAAATACCAGAGATTTTAAAACATTTTTTTCATTGTAAATTTACCTTGTATGAAAAGCTGATAATATTGAAGAGCGAATCTCTGAGTGAAGCTTTAGTAATCAAGGTTTGAATGATAAGATTCTTCACTTGTCCCAAAAAGCCATTCATTCCCACAGAGGAGTCCAGAACGAAAGTGACATTTCTGCCTTTACCCATGAATAAGGGAAGGACACTTCGGCTGTGAGATACCCGAGGACTTGACGACATTGTCAAGTCTGACAGAATGATCTGCAACACAATTGAATTTGCTAGGTTATAGTGGATCTAAAGACCTATCTAACTAGCTTCTGGTAAAACAAATAGCTTTTTTTCATATTTTTGGATAGTAACCAAATGTAAGAATGAGTAAACAAATAAAAACAAACATACCTTTCTTGATTCCTAGAACACAGTTGGAAACTGTCTGAATTTTTGTGTTGTCCCTAGTAATGATCCACTGAGCATTGATTCTTGTCTCTACTGTGTACTGAGGTTGCCATAGTGAGCCACTGACCAGCCTTAAACTATTAGTATGTCATTACATCCATCTAGTGGTGACACAGAGCATCTGATGAGCACTCAGGGACCGGTTTTAAAGGGATAGTTCACCCAAAAATTCAAATCTGTCATAATTTACTCACCCTTACGTTATTCCAAACCTGTATGAGTTTCTTTCTTCTGCTGAACATAATAGAAGATATTTTGAAGAATGTTTTCATACTATGGAAGTCAATGGGGACCACCAACTGTTTGGTTAAAATATTTTGTGGGAATTTAAATTTTTGGGTGAACTATCCTTCATATTGCTCCAAATCTGTATGCATTTATTTTTTTCTGTAGAATACAGAAGAAGGTATCTTATAGAACCAAACTGTTATAGTAGCCATTAACTTTATTTTAAACATCATTCTAAAAATATCTTTGTTTTACACTTTGTGAATAACATGGGGGTGAGTAAATAATGACAGAATGAATTCTTAAGATTTTTAATGTTTTTTTAAAGAAGTCTCTTCTACTCACCAACAAAAACAGTAAAATATTGAAATATTTCTACTATTAAAAATAACTCTTTTCTGTTTGAATATATTTTAAAATGTAATTTATTCCTGTAATTTTTACGCTGAATTTTTAGAATCATTACTCCAGTCACATGATCCTTCAGAAATCATTCTAATATTCTGATTTGCTGCTCAAAAAACATTATTATTTTGAAAACAGCTTAGCAGAATTTTTTCAAGTTCCTTCAATGAAAAGAAAGATTATTTATTTGTAAAAGAAATCTTTTGTAACATTAGAAATGTCTTTATCATCCCTTTTGATCAGTTAAAAGCATCCTTGCTAAATAAAACTATTAATTTCTATAACGTCTTTCCTATAAATAAATGTTTCTTGAACATAAATCAGCATATCAGAATGATTTCAAAAGGATCATGTGACTGAAGACTGGAGTAATGATTTTATTACTCTAAAATTTAGCTTTGATCACAGGACTAAATACCATTTTAAAATTTATTCAAACAGAAAGCAGTCATTTTAAATAGTAAACATATTTCAGAGTATTACTGTTATTTGGGTCAAATAAATGCAGGCTTGATGAGCAGAAGAGACTTATAAAAAACTTTAAAATCTTACTGTTCAAAAACTTTTGACTGGTAGTGTATGTTTATGTTTTAATACATACTATACATGCAAATTTGCTACTAAAAACACAACCACATAAATGCATAATTTTAATCTCTATATGAAATATTACATAGTAAGTACAGTGACTGGTTTGAATGTTTATAATTTTATTTATATGTTTGTATAAACCACTACAGGCACTAATTTTTATTGAGGCTCTTGAAATGACTTTGGCTCTTCATTTATAATTCAGGATTCTGACAGTAGCAGAAACTGCAGCAATAGTAAAAAAGAAGGTTTGAAACTTTTAGAAATGTGGTTTGACAAAAAAAAAATGCCATTGAATGTCATCCTACACCAGAAATTGGCACCTCAACCTGATTTCAGACCCTGAGTGCTATGACGTCCATCCCGTGACAGACACTTATTCCAAAAATAGATTCTTGTTCTGTCATCTCCTCTTCCACAGAAGCTGAAATGTGAAGACACTGAGGTGAGAAAAGCTGATGAAATATACATGACGTTTTGAAAAAGTACACTGACAGATTAAAGAATGTTGCAAATGTAAAAAAGTATCCCTTTTGTGCCAAGGGATACATACTGTCACTGCACAACGTCCCTAGTGTTTTTTTTTATTTTCTCAGAAATTGTCTTATTAAGCAACTTTAACTTTATGAATTTTAACTGTAGTTTTCCACTGTTACCCATTGAGCAAAATACATTTGCTTACATGGGTGTAAAAAAATGGCATTTGAAAAAATATTTAAATTTAATAAAAAATATAATTAAATATTAAAATATTTTAATACTTTATAATATTTTATCATTGTATTTATTTTTTAATATTTTTTAAAAACATTTTCAAACATTACTTTGTATTGTTTTTATTTTTTTTTTAACAAAAATAAGCAAGTTATAACAATTTATATCCTTTTGGTATAAAATCTTAATATTTTTAAACAGAGTATTTCTTATTCTCCTTTAAACAAACAGAAGTCTATTCCAACAGCAAAAGTTACATTCTTTCTACTGCACTGCATTGCCCATGCATCCTCACTCCAGCCATGACATAATGCTATTCAAAATGGCTACCAAGCCTTCTGTGACACACTGTACAAATGTGCTGTTATAAAAACATTAAAACCACCAGTCACGTTATGACGTTCGACGAAATGTACACAAAACCCGCCGCATCTATCCGCCAAATGAACATGTCACGGGCAAACACTGCTGTGCTAGATTTGCTTATTCACGCTTGAACAATACACCCAACAGACCCGAATGGCGTCCCCAAGGTGCCCCTGAACATGAATTTTGACAGCACGATTTCGCATGGACGGGTGTTCAGCCAATGGGAGCACGGCAGTAGCCTTCCTCAGCCAATCACATTGGCGTATTAAGGATCAGAATGAGGAACTCTGTCGTTATTCAGATTCCGGGGTTGTATTTTCTGCATAGTGTTTCCTGCCCTGGTGCATGGTGGTCGAACGAAGGGATTGTTGGAAAATTTTCGGAGGTTAGTATATAAATGTGTTTTTACCCAGTGTGCCTTATTTCCTCAGACGCCGCTTAGCCGGAGAGCGCGGCGATGGAAGTGTGGTGGAAGTCGATGTGGGATGATGAACAAAATAAAATAGTGAAAATGCATCGGAAGCGGTGTTTTATTTATTAAAGGCAGTTGGACGCAACGTTCTAATCGGTTGCAACATTGTAACGTTCCGATTGTGATTGTCAAGTTACCGCGGCAACTAATTCAGTGTGGGCTAACGGCCGTTCCTTATGTTTAAACGCCTTTATGAGGGACAGTAATACTTTGCGTTAGTTTAGGAAATGGCATAGTTATATGAATATCAACGGTGATTTTAGTATGTAAACATTAGGAAACGGCAAAAGTAAAACGCGAGCATTATTGTAGCATATTTGCTAACATGTGAGGAAGAGTTAGCATGACAGATGTCCTGTCAACTAATAAAACTAATAATTTACGAGACACTTTAGCCGGACTGCCTTTGCATTCCAGCCTGGATACTTATATAAACCTAGTGCTATTGTTTACAAACTTGTTTTGTAGCTATCTGGCTAAAAATGGCATTAGTGATGAAATGCCCGCATTAGCACAATATTTGTATTCGATACACGTTTTTTTTTTATCATGTCACCATTTCAAACTATTTTTGCAGAATGCAATACTGTATATTCTATGTCAGGCCGTATTAACATTTTATTTGTATTTTTATTCCATAAAATAACAATTGTCTATTTTATTTTTACTACTACTTTCAAAAAAGTTTTTTTTTTTTTTTAATAATATTGTAATATTTCGTTATTACTGGTGACAAATTATACTTTTTTTTTTTTTTTTTTTTTTTTTTTTCTTCCTTCACCATAGTGGTTCACCTATTAACCTTTGTGCTAGCAGGGATTTTAGTTGTTGCTGGTATCTATTTATATTTTACTAGTACTAACTGAATAGATACTAGCATGTTTAATATTAATAGAAAGAGTTGTTGTTATTATATAATATTTTATAACTATAATATTCTGACTCATCTGTATATGTCAAGTAAAAAAAGTGAGATAAGAAATTTGACAAGTAAAACTGAAAGAGAAACTAGTAACTACTAGAATTTAAACTGTAAACAAGAAATAATTCCTAGTCTTTAATGAATAGTTAGTAGAATTGGAATAGATAAATATAACATTTAGAATAATATTGGATAGATACTAGTTGATGTCTGAATTACAGATCCATAGTCTAAACACATAAGTATAATAATTCAACAATATAATGAATAAATAAGTATTTTTAAAATGTAAAAGCACTAGGATAAAAATAGGTTAATTTTAAGAAATGCATATTAAAAAGACTTGATAATAACAGTACTAACATTCAAAAATTAGGCTATGCAGCAGGAGTACACAAGCACAAAACCATGATCATAATTAATACCTAACCTATAAGAATGTAATATCTCCTCCCCTCCCCATTTTGTTTGCATTATTTTTTATTTTTTTATTTAGGTACATACAAGTAGTTAATGGACTGACTTTTGTAAAATAACAATAAGAGTACTAAAAGCCCACCAATAAATTAAGGCCTTTGATTGCCTCTGCGTTTTACGTGTAAATCTGTAATGGCTGTTGGTTGGTTTGTACAGGCAGATCATGCTCTTAGCCCAGGTGAATCGGGACACCCAGGGCATGGAGTTTCAAAGTGTGGATGGGGACCCGCAGCAGGTCACCCTTTGCCTGACAGAGGCAGTAACAGTTGCAGGTGAGATGGCTGTGTATAAAATCTCATATTGCAAAATGCATATTGCAATGTAGACTCATAACGGCCAACTGTTACCACACAGATGACAACATAGAGGGAATGGACACGGTGAGCTTGCAGGCCGTGACTCTGGTGGATGGCTCCACAGCATACATCCAACATAGCCCTAAAGGTACTGTAACTACACACAGTAGCTCAGGGATCACCAGATCCGGTCCTGGAGGGCCGGTGTCCCTGCAGAGTTTAGCTCCAACCCTAATCAAACACACCTGAACCAGCTAATCAAGGTCTTACTAGGTATACTTGAAACTTCCAGGCAGGTGTGTTGAGGAAAGTTGGAGGTAAACTCTGCAGGACACCGGCCCTCCAGGAACAAGTTTGATGACACCTGCATTAGCTAATAATCATCATCATCATCATCATCATAATAATAATAAGGTTATGCTTCTATTTCTATACAGAATAAATGTTGTGTAGTTACAAAACCTGCACAGATGTTCTTGCTTGGTCACTATTCAAATCTTACAGCATATAATAGTTTCTCTGACAGAAAACAAAATAATGGAAGGACAAGTGATTCAGCTGGAGGATGGATCTGCTGCTTATGTCCAGCACCTACCAATGTCTAAAACAGGTATTTCACATGGATTTCATTCTGACAGAAGCAGCTTTATGAACAGTGACTGTTTTAATAAGACACAGGCTTCTTCTGTTATAATAACCAACACAACGATTGCCTTTATGTTTTTAAACAAACTTTTTTAGGTGGAGAAGGATTGAGACTAGAAGATGGCCAAGCTGTGCAACTGGAGGATGGGACAACCGCTTATATTCATGCACCCAAAGGTCTGTCTCTAAAAAAAATAAAGAAAATATTTTATATATTTTACATAACAAATATTTTCAAAAATGAAAATGTACTCACCCTCTCCAGTGAAAATTTGGGTGACCTATTTCTTTAAATGTTGGACTCATTATAATAAAATCAAATGAATGAATCTCAATCTATTTCATGTTTGTAGAAACGTATGATCAGGGCGGTTTACAGGCTGTTCAGCTGGAGGATGGCACCACTGCATATATTCAACATATGCCTCCATCCAACACCATCCTGGCCATCCAGGCAGATGGTACAGTAGCAGACTTACAGACAGAGGGCACAATTGATGCTGAGACCATCAGTGTATTGGAGCAATACTCTGCTAAGGTTAACACTGTTTCTTAATACTTACTGCATGTTTATATGGTTTAGTTTACCTATTCTGAAAAATTGAATCTACTTTTTGTTGCAGATGGAGGCCACAGAATGTAGTACTGGGTTACTTGGTCGAGGCGATGAAGCTGTGCATATGCAGGTAATGTCTCTATTGGTACTGTTTTCTGCATTTGTTAAATAAGTAATTTATAAAATGAATCCTTTGCATGTTAATGAAGCAGTGACACACTTTTGTGTGCTCAGATTGTACTGCAGGGTCAAGACAGCCGGTCGCCTAGAATACAGCATGTTGGGGAAAAGGCCTTCAGATGTGAACATGAGGGATGTGGAAAACTTTACACAACTGCTCACCATCTGAAGGTGAATTCATGCAGGAGAAAAGAGATACAGTATATACAGTTGAGGTCAAAAGTTTACATCCCCCTTTCAGAATCTCATTAAGCGCCGGGGTGAAAACTTTGAACATTGTGTACATTTTTCTTAGTTTGCCTAAACATCATATTTTTCACTTAGTACTGCCCTTCAGAGGCTGCAGAAGATGGTTTCCCAGAAGACAAAATAAGTTATATTTACCCTGATCCTCAAATTCTAAAAGTTTTCACCCCCTGGCTCTTAATGCATGTTTTTTTTTTTCTTCTGGAGCATCAGTGAGCATTTAACCTTCTGTAATTGTTGCATATGAGTCCCACAGTTGTCATCAGTGTCCTCAAACTCATACAGTCATTGTTGGAAAGGATTCAAATACACAAAAATGCTGAAAAAATATATAATAAACAATAATATGCATTTTGTATGATCCTTCTTATTTTGGTAAAATAATTAACATTTAGCAGTTTCTGAAACGGGGGTGTAAACTTTTGACCTCAATTGTGTATATATATATATATATATATATATATATATTTTACAAAAGTTTGTGTTTGAATGTGTGCTTTGTTTCTGTAGTAATTTATCCACTTTTAAACTTTGTCACTTTCTAAATATTTTTAGGTACATGAAAGATCGCATACTGGGGATAAGCCATACATTTGTGAACATATAGGTTGTGGGAAAAAATTTGCAACAGGTAACAATTTTTCCAAAAACATTTTGTTCTTTTTCAACTGTTTTTGTACATGCATTTTTATTTCTCTTTCTCTTGTCTTCAAGGGTATGGTCTCAAGAGTCACGTTCGAACTCACACTGGAGAGAAACCATATCGTTGTCAGGAGCTTAACTGTCTCAAGTCTTTCAAAACGTCCGGAGACTTACAAAAACACACAAGAACACATACAGGTGTTTATCATATTTAACTGGCTTGTAATCTGATTTATGAAATTGAGTTGTCTTTAAATTTTTAATTTGTTGTTTAACTTCATTTTGTAGGCGAAAAACCATTTAAATGTCCGTTTGAAGGCTGTGGGAGATCTTTTACCACATCCAACATTCGTAAAGTCCACATCCGTACTCACACAGGCGAGAGGCCGTACTATTGCTCTGAACCCAACTGTGGAAGGGCCTTTGCAAGTGCCACCAATTACAAAAACCACATGAGGATTCACACAGGTACCTGTCCTATCTGCTATAACTGCTTCTAAATCTAATAAAGCATACATTTGAAAGAAATCAGAGGCTTTAAAGCATTTTCTTTTTCAAAATAAGGTATAATTTTACACTTAAGCTCATAAGTATGTTTGTTTCATAACCTTCAGGTGAGAAGCCTTACGTCTGCACTGTTCCTGGCTGTGACAAGCGTTTCACTGAGTACTCCAGCCTGTACAAGCACCATGTAGTTCATACGCCCTGTAAACCCTACAACTGTAACCACTGCGGAAAGACGTATAAGCAGATTTCAACCTTAGCCATGCATAAACGCACAGCACACAATGACACAGAGCCGATAGAAGAAGAACAAGAAGCTTATTTTGAGCCCCCAGCAGGTCTGTTCACTTAAATCTCCATCTACAAACAATGCAATCTAATATTGTTTAACTAAAAATCTGAATTTTGAAATTCTTTTTCAGAGGCCATTGATGACCCTGGGTTAATGTATACTCCGACAGTGGTGGAAGATGACTCTGGGTCTGAGCAGGTGTCAGGATCAGAGGTCATGGGACAACATGTGGCTCTCATATCTCAGGATGGCACTCAACAGGTCAGTGATGACTTACATAAATGTCCACCACTCTATTGATCATGCACAATGTCATCAGGACCTATTTTATTTAATACTTAAGTACTACTTCATACTACTGCAGTACAAGCTATGGAAAGGCAGTTGATTTGCAGCTATCGTCCAGGTGAATAGTTATTGTTTTTCCCTCTCAGGTTCTGTCTCAAGCAGATATGCAGGCTATGGGAGGCACGATTACAATGGTAACACAAGAAGGAACCACCATAACTATCCCAGCACATGAGGCAATGCTTTCCTCAGGGGGAGCACATTCTGTTACTATGGTGTCTGCAGATGGGACAGAGGGGCAGGTATGCATTGTTACTTTAAAGGGACAGTCCAGCAAAAAAAAATTCTGACATCATTAACACACCATTGTATGGAACACAAAAGTTATTTTGAAGAATGTTGGTAATCACTTACCATTTCAGAATTCCATTGCATGTGGACCGATTCTGATTTTTTTTTTTTTTTTGCTCACATGTGATCTGTTTTACTCATGACAGTGTGAACTGCAAAAACCACATCTTTTTAATTCTGATTTGGTGGTACTAAATCCGACACAGGTCAGGGTTTTTTGTTTTTTTTTGCAATGCAATTGCAGTGTGAACAGTCACATCAGAATTCATGTGACTTCTGTGTCACTCTAGATCAACATTCATCATGATTCTGCGCTCATGGGAGTCACTTCAAAGATTTTACATACCCAGAGTATCAAGACAGTTGCGAAAGGTACTCATAAGTATTACAGCGACAACTCTATATACAAGCAAAATGAGGCCTCATATAATAAATGTTTAAAAACTCTAATTTCACTGGCTTCTACGGCAGTTCACACGATAAATAAATGCATAATTGCTTACTTTGTCCTCTGAGTTTACTGCTGTATGACAGCGCGTTGCACAAGCATTGCCAAGCCCACAGTTTTCCCGTGGAATTGGGCTACTTTTTCACTGTTGCCGTGGGTTGTTTTTAACTCTGTGGGTTAAAGCAACCGCACTAACACAATAATTTCCCACGGGAACAAGATTCGGCTAGTTTTGGACTATTTTTTTGACAACTTCATGATCTGTTCACACTGGAAATCTGATATTGGCCACATTTAAAACAAAAATTTGAACAGTTATACAAAAAATCTAATCTGAGCAAAAATCTGAATTGTTCATACTGCAAGCTTTAGTGCTCAATACTGATTTAAAAAAAAATTTTTTTGTATAGCTGTTCACATTTTTGTTTTATATGTGGCCAATATCAGATTTCCAGTGTGAACATATCATGGTTTTAAACTGATCCACATGTGCAAAAGTGTTGCCAACAGGGTTGCCAGGTTGTCACAACAAAATCTGCCCAGTTGCTTCTCAAAACTAGTCTAAAACTATCCCAATCACATTCTGCGTTAGCATGGTCGCTTCAAGCCACATTGCTGAAAAACAACCCACAGCAACAGTGAAAAAGTAGCCCAATTCTGCAGGCAAACTGTGGACTTGGCAACACTTGCACCGTGCGCTGTCGTACAGAGGTAAACATGGAGGTAAACTTTTGCTACTTCTTGATAATTTTGGGTATGTAAAATGTTTGAAGTGACTCTCACGAGCACAGAAACATGGTGAATGTTGATCTAAAGCAGTGATGCCAAGTCTGCGGTTTTCCTGTGGAATTTGGATACTTTAACACTGTTGCCACGGGTTGTTTTTCATGTCTGCAGGTTGAAGCGACCCCAATAACATAATATTTAGCTTCTGGAATGTGAATTTTACCAGGGGAACCACACCAAAAAACATGTATTTTACTGGGGGACCCCCTCCAAAATGCGACTGAGCTAGTTTTGAGTAGCAATTGGGTGGGTTTTGTTGTGAAAACATGGCAACCCTGATCTATAGTGATATACAAATCGCATGAATTTCGACATGACTGTTCACAATGTGCATGCATTGCAATGATTTTTTTTTTTGTATAGCTTTTCGCATTTTTGTTTTAAATGTGGCCGATATCAGATTTCCAGTGTGAACAGATCATGGTTCTGAACTGACCCGCGTGCGCAAAAGAACAATACGAACAGGGTTGCCAGGTTTTCACAACAAAACTTGCTTTTCAAAACTAGTCCAATTCCATTCTGGGGGATAAATATAGCATTAGTAGGGTTGCTTCAACGCACAGAGTTGGAAAAACAACCCACGGCATCAGTGAAAGAGTAGCCCAATTCTGGGGGAAAACTGTGGACATGGCAACACTTGCGCAGAATTGTGCAAATATTGATCTAGAGTGACGTAAAAGTCACATGAATTTCTATATAAATGTTTAGACTGCGGTCAAATTGTGACAGAAGATTGCAAAACATCTGACCTGTATTAGATTTAGTACCACATATGAAAGTGGCACAAATCGGAATTGAAATGATCAGATTCAATGCAGTTTGTGCTGTTCACACTGTCATGAGAAAAACAGAAATGAATCATATGTGAGCAAAAAAATTGGTCTTTCTTGTTCCACAGAGAAATGCATAGAGGTTTACAAAGACATGAGGATAAGTAAAAAATAAGTAAAAAATGACACAATTATTTTTTTGATTGGTCTATCCCTTTAACTGGCTTGTGTTCTACCTAGAGACTCCATTGCTTAACTAAATACACACAAGTCGAGCTTATTGTTTAACTTTTTATTTACATTTTAGGTGGCTATTGTGACACCAGATTTGTCTGCATACCAGACAGAAGAGGGGGAGCTCGTACAAGATCAGGAACACCATGTGGTTTCCACAAGTCCACACCCAGTCACACTGCTGGCTACTTCTAATGGCACACACATAGCTGTGCAGGTATAGAATATATACACACACATTATGGAATCTTCCTCTCACAGTCACATTAACATACAGGGTTAGGAGGGGTTGCACAAGCTTAAATCATGTGTTTACTTTGCCTGAGAGTAAATATATAAATCTGCAGTTAATGCCGTAAACCTTTGAGCCCCTTTTAGGGTGGGAACATGTAATTATTTTCAAAAGACTGTTTGTTGGGGCCTTGCAACCTTCTTTCCATTAGGCGTGTGCTTTTAGGATGTGCGTTAAATATGTAGGACTCAACTGAGTAAGTATTGTGGTTCTGTAGGTTTAACGTTTGGAAACTTTTAAAATGAAATGCACTATGCATCACAACATGACATAGATTATATTAGACTAGGCCAGATCAAATGCATTTGATACACTGCGTTGCACTGCAAAGTTTTTACACCACAGCTAGGTTTTTTTTCTGACGACTAGAGTGCATGCATGTGCATGCAACATTTAGAGTTTTGTGGATCACTGAGAGAAAATGAGTACAAAATGGATGCAATCGTAAACTTAATATCTAAAATATCTACAATTTTATAATATCTTAATATCTAAAGTTGTGGATTTAGAGATTTCAGCTGTATGTGTAATGCTAACTGAAATCAGTAGCAGATAAAGATCTAATAATTATGATTAGTGATTGTATCACTTGTCTTTTTTGCACTAATGGAGAACTAATTGAGCATACTGGTCTAGTCCAATCAGCCTTGTTTTGATCTTTACACCAATGTGCCATTCACTTCTGATTAATGAGCCCTCGTTGCCAACAAAGGGGAAGTGTGTCGTTCTCTAGAAGAGGGGAGGGTGACCCTGTGTTTGGTGGGTGGTGCCATTGAGCAAGACAATTCTGAAATATTTGTTGTACAGTTTACAGTTTTATTAAATGCTTTTTTTCTGTTTCCCCATCTTAGCTCAGTGATCAGCCCTCTCTAGAAGAAGCAATCAGAATAGCATCAAGAATACAGCAAGGAGAAACCCCTGGCATAGACGATTAACTCACTGTGAACTAAATGTCTCAAACGTGTGTGTGTGTGTGTGTGAGAGAGAGAGAGAGTGTGTAAGTGTAAGTGTGTAAGTAAGTCTGAGTACTGCAAATCTGTCAAGCATCATAGATTCTCATAATGCTGACATCATGTTCGCTATATACCAAGAAGATATTTTTGTGTGGATATGTACATAACTGTTTTAAAAGTAGAGTTTTCTGTATATATTTGATTATGCTATTTTTTGCAAGCTGTTAAGAAAAGATCTACAATTATGATTAAAAAAAGAAGAAAAACTACTTAATTTCTTTGTATTGTATTTTTTTTTGGAACATCTCCCAATACATAGTGCAGTTTACAGATTTCAGTTTGGAGCACAACAATCATAAACTTGTCCAAGGTGAAAAAAGTGCACTTTCATAATGCCCATAAAGTGCTCTATTTTCATGCACTAATTTTGTACTTAATGTAGTAAGGATTATTTTTTAGTACTTCTTAAGACAGTCTTAAGAACATCTAAATTTACGCAACAATGCTATTTTGGGACATCATGAATATGAACTAAAATGTGATTTTAACATACTAGTGGTAACTACATATTAACTAAGTGGTAACTTAACTAAGTACAAAAAAAAGCACTTAAGAACATTATGGAAGTGCACCTTTTTCACCTGGGGGTAAAAACCTGGTAGCATTCATTTTTTATTTACCATATAAATTCTAGGGACTTTCCAAACTACTTTCTAGGGACTTTGGGTTTTAACAAGAGGCGGGAAAGTACCACTAATTTGTTGATGTACAAAAATCATTAGTGAAACTAACAGGCTGCTTATGTGATTGCTATTGTTAACAAATCGCCAGTCATAGCTATTTCACTGCAGAAGCTCTGCTATCACAACAAAACCATGTGGCTAATTTACACCACCATCCAAACACTAACAAAATGATTAATCTCATCAAATATAATCCCACGTAATTCACGTAACGTGTTCCAGTGTCACGAAGAACGGTTCACAATGTGCCATGAACGCTACAATCACTAAAGCATTCCTCTGATCAACTCCAAGATCAAACGAGACCATTACTTAGATGAAAGAAAAGCATTCGCGCCAAATTGAAGTCACAGTCTGTGGGCATTTCGGGGGAGGGGCTTGCTGACGTAGCACTCACGGAACCTCCTATCTTTTAAACTTCGGAGGTCGGCGCTCATTGGTACAAAACACGTCACATGACCAACGGTCGCGGGAAGACTTTGACCACGCTTGTTGGTGGGAGGAGTAGCTCGCCATTCAAACTAGTTTTGTAAACATTATTGTCTAAAACGACACGGTTTTGGATGCTTTGACATGTTTTGAGTTTTACATTTTAGTTCGGCTTCTTATATATCAGTATTAGGAATTTATTTTTCTAGTTTTTTTTTTAAGATATCAGTTGGAAGTTTGTGGAGCAGCCATTTTTTCACCCGAAACGTCGCCGTGGACGCTGGTTGATACGATTACATAGTCGTTATCAGTTTTTATCCGAGTAAACTCAACTTGTTTGGACTTGTCACGGAGATATCCGTCAGCGAGAGAAGATATTTTCCTTGGATAATCGGTAACACTGTTTTCCTTTCGGAACAATTTGGGAATCACATCGCCGTTTTCGGGACTTGTTGTTCAGCGCTCGGGTTGACCAGTATTAGATATGTTTATCTAAACTAACTTACATAGCCTCTGCCTGATTTGCCAGCCACCTAGGCTGGTTTTTATAGTTTAAACTACTTGCTTTGTGTGTTTTAACGAAGTTATCTTTTACAAGAACTGAACTTTTGACTGTAAAGATGAGTTTCACTGTACGGAGGCACGGCAAGTCTCCAAATCTTAAGCCCGTTCGCCAAAAGTTGCAGTTTTCGCCCAGCGATGGTGAAGAAGACGGCATCGAAGATGCCAATAACAGCACCGGAGCCGAATCGGGCTTCACCGAGCTGGACTCCCCGGTGTCCGTGCGGCGCAGCAGCGATAAGAGGCCGGAGGACCTGGGCAGCAGCAGCCCGCTTAGCCGAACCAGAGACGACGACGAGTCTTGGGATGAGGAGGGGTTCGGCTCACCGTCTCGGGCAAAACCAACTTTTTACATGAAAAGCTCTCCATCGCCAAGGAAAAGTCCCCAGGCTTACGACAGTTCACCTGAGAGGAGTTACATTCATGATGACATGGAAGGATCCAGCTCTCCTGTCCCGGACTGTCCTGATACACCACCCCATAAAACCTTCAGAAAACTCCGTCTGTTTGATACCCCTCACACCCCGAAGGTTTGTACGCAGTTATATACACAAATCAAATTGTCTTTTCTGTTAAAAGCATTTTCACTAAGGTTCTAATTGTTACTTGAAACAGAACGAGAGAAAGCATTCTTTTTCTGTTTGAATTTGTATAATTAGAATTTGTGAATGTTCGAAAGTACACTGTAGTAGTTATGATTTGAAAAGGCGGTGCTGAGTGTTTACCAGGTGGATGAGTTCACCTATAGTGACCTAGATATTAGACTAACTGTACAAAGTTGTGTAACAACAGTGAATCAGCCTATTGATACCATTACATCATTTGAAATGTGTAATGTTGTGGCATGTCCCCTGTTATTATGTGTTGGCTTGAGCCAGTTCCTTCTGCCGTGATGTTTACTTTCAATAATGCTTTATAAAATGAGTATTAATTATGCATATCATTGCATCTACAGAGCTTATTGTCGAGGGCCAGGACGATGGCATCGACGAGCCGGAGAGTCGCCCTGTTTAAGAATGTGGATTCCTCGAGCAAAGCCTGTCTCGACGGAAGACGAAACCAGACACCTCTAGTAAACATCAACCCCTTCACCCCGGACTCCATTCTGGTGCAGTCGTCGACACTACAAAGAAACAACAGGAAACGAGCACATTGGAATGAGTATGTTCACCATAGTTTAAACATTTTTTCCCCCTAAACAAGTTAACCTTCGGTTGCGAACTGACTTTAAGTTAATGTTTTAATAGAATGAAACACTATGCCCATCTTGGACAGGTGTGGCACAGGTTTGCATTACTGTTCGTTAAATCCGTTTACTAATTCAGTTCCAAGACAAAAAGTTGGCGTGGAACCAGTTCCTCGTGTTCGCTTATTCACCATGTGCTTAGTCAGGCCTCTCTGCTGCCCCTAGTGTGTGCTGTCTGCATTTGCATTCTTTCTAACAATGTCTTTTCTTGTTGTAGCTCATGTGGGGAAGACATGGATGCAAGTGATCCTGAGATAGAGGATGAGCTCATTCCACCCTCAAAGGTATTATAGTTGTAAATTACTTTTTATTATTGACTACTTTTGTGTGCTTTATTTAATGAAGCACTTCTTTGCTTTATTTTTGTTTAATAAAAATTATTTTCTTCTCACAGAGGATCACAATGATGGAGAACAACAACATGATGTCCAGATATGCGTCTGAATTCCATGAGCTGGAGAAGATCGGCTCTGGAGAGTTTGGTTCTGTTTTTAAATGTGTGAAGAGGTTGGACGGCTGTATTTACGCCATCAAGCGTTCCAAGAAGCCCTTGGCAGGCTCTGTGGATGAGTAAGTAAACATAACATCTTTTTGAATTCTATTTAGCCCTGCAGAATCATCCTTTGAAATTTTTCAAAGTTTGTTTACATACATGTGTGTGCACTGTGTGTATTTACTATGTGTATATTTAAATGCACACATTTATATATTATGGAAAATGTTAGATTTATATCTAAAATATTTATATATAATATAAATTATATACAAGTATAAATCTTTATACATACAAATATTTTTTTAAATATATATATTATGTGTGTGTATTTATATATGTGACCCTGAACCACAAAACCAGTCATAAGGGTAAATCTTTTGAAATTGGGATTTATACATCATCTGAAAGTTGAATAAATATGCTTTCCATGGTATGGTTTGTTAGGATAGGACAATATTTGGCCAAGATATGGCTATTTGAAAATCTGGAATCTGAGAAAATTGCCTTTAAAATTGTTTAAATAAAGTTTTTAGGAATGCAAATTACTAATCAAGAAATAACTTGATATTTACCGCAGGAAATGTACAAAATATCTTTGTGGGACATGATCTTTACCTAATATCCTAATGATTTTTGTCATTAAAGAAAAATCGATAATTTTGACCCATACAATGTGTTCTTGGCTATTGCTACAAATATACCTGTGCTACTTAAGACTGGTTTTGTGGTCCAGGGTCACACATCCATAATAAATATACACAGTACACACTTATATAGTGTAAACAAACTTTTATTTTGATTGCAATTAATTGTTTTGCAGCCCTAATACTATTATATACTCCAACTAAGCTAAGTTTCTTATTGCTTTCTTATTTATTTCTTTGAATTCTCCCCCAATAGGCAAAATGCACTTCGTGAGGTTTATGCACATGCAGTTCTTGGACAGCACCCCCACGTTGTGAGGTATTATTCTGCTTGGGCAGAAGACGACCACATGCTGATCCAGAACGAGTACTGCAACGGAGGAACCTTGTCTGATGTTATTGCGGACAACAACAGACGCATGCACTTCCTGTCTGAGATGGAGCTGAAGGATCTGCTGCTGCAAGTCTCTCGTGGACTCAAATACATTCACTCTACTGCACTTGTTCACATGGATATCAAGCCAAGTATGTATTCGCTTGTTATGCCTATTGCAAATACCTACTGATTACATTTTTTCAATGTTAATTTAATACATTTATTTCTTTCAGGCAATATATTCATTTCACGCAAACCTGCTGCTAGTGTAGAGGAATTTGAAGATGATGAAGATGGTCCCACCACAAAAGTGGTGTACAAAATAGGTAAGATACTGAAATTGCATGCCCATATGTATGCCTAATGATTTTTTTGCATAAAAGAAAAAACAATTTTGACCTATACAATGTATTTTTATTGTAATACAGACTTGGCTTTATGAAGTGAATGAGAATTTGACAATATTTTCTATATCAGGTGATCTAGGTCATGTTACAACGGTTACCAATCCACAAGTTGAAGAAGGTGACAGCAGATACCTGGCAAATGAAGTTCTTCAAGAGGTATGTGCTTGTATTCATTCTTTGGTCTTTTGCATCTTTTGTTTAATGTCATGCACTAATTTTGCTGTTCTTGCCCACAGGACTACAGTAACCTGAAAAAGGCAGACATATTTGCCCTTGCTCTGACTGTAATCAGTGCCTCTGGAGCAGAGCCACTTCCCACCAATGGAGAAAAGTGGCATAAAATCCGACAGGGCATCCTGCCACATATCCCACAAGTGCTTTCCCAGGAATTTTTAAGCTTGTTAAAGGTAAGGTTTCTCACTACTTACAAGTGCTTTTTTTATTTCTGACAGATATGCATTGAATTGTTTTGAATATTTGATTAAAATGTGCATATATCTTCCCGACAGCTTATGATCCATCCTGACCCAACACGACGACCCTCAACCTCTGACCTTGTCAGACATCCCGTTCTTCTGACTGCTTCCAGAATGAGTGCCGACCAGCTGCGTGTTGAGCTCAACGCTGAGAGATTCAAGAATGCACTTCTGCAGAAGTATGTAATGCGTTCTTCCATTTGCATGGACAGATTTCAGGCTTCATTTAGTAGCTGTTGGACTTTTTTTTTTTTTTTTTTTTTTTTTTTAAACCAAATTTTGTTTTTTGTTTTTCAGGGAGCTGAAGAAAGCTCAGATGGCAAAGGCTGCAGCAGAAGAGAGGGTTCTGTCCACAGACCGCGTTCTTACACGTTCCACAGTCCAATCCAGTTCCAGAGCTTCTCGACTCATTGGGAAAAAGATGAACCGTTCTGTTAGTCTCACGATTTACTGAACTGAACCCCAGACAGTGGAGAGACCAATCCTAATGGAAACTACAGCGGTGCTTATCAAAGACTTGGGCATGCAGACAGTTTTGTCTGTAGCCAGAAGGATGACACAGACTGTTTTTTGACTTCTAGTGCTTATACTGTTTGGTACAAGTACCATAGTCTGAAGCTTGGATCCTATTGGCACTAGGTTTGCCTTCTCAAACTCTCTCGACAGAATTGCCTTAAGATGGACACATTAGCATAGTTCTGTCTTCCTAATCTTTGCTTTAAGTTCCATAGGTAAGGGTTGAAATGGCCTCCCTGCACTTTATCGAAGGTGCAGTGTTGCTCTTTACCAAATGGGAGATGTGTGCCCCTAATGAGCCCTGATATGTGAATGTACCAGATCAAAGATTTGTGCACCTTACTGCCTGTGAAAAATGCCTGTTGGGCCACAGAAGTTGGGGCTTGAGTTAGATTGCCATTAAAATGAGCACTTTGGAGGCAATGGTGAGCTTGCCACAGAAAGCCTGCTGCTATTCATGTTCGTCTGTATCCAGTTAGGGTTGGAAGATTTTATTTTCTTTACTTTTAAATCATTTTATCCATCCAAACAAGCAATATTTCACAATCTCATTAAGCTCCAGTAACTTTTTTTTTTTTTTTTTTTTTTTTTTTTGCGGATTTTACAAACAGCCTTTTTTTGTTGTTCTGTCCAATCTTGTCAAATCTTGAATTTAACCATGTGATAAACCATGCTTAAAACTGGAAGCAAGTGATGATTTAAATGTACATATGCCTTTCAAATCTCCAACCCTGTTTTGTAGCATTAAAACAATCTTTGTCCAGTTCATCTGTCTTTAGTTAATAATGTTATTCAGACTTTTGTGTTACTTCAACTACATCAATAGGGTACTGTTTAGATTCTTCGGTCTTGTTAATCCTCATCTTCATTTTGTCTGTAAATACGTTCATTTTAATAAACTGTTTTCACCTAAACATGCCTAGTGTGTTTTATATAAACTTACTATTAGAGTGAATAGGAATTATTTTTTCTGTCAGTAGTTTGAGATATAATCGTTTGTTTGTTTTGCACCTCAAACTTGGTTAACTTGTATTTTAATTAGTGCTGTCACCGATTAATCATGGTTAATTGCATCCAAAATAAGTTTTTGTTTACATAATGTGTATATGTAGATATACACACAACTTCCTATTATATTTATCTATTATAAATATAATTATATTCATGTAAATATATATTTTTTTAAATATACACCGTATGTGTGTATTTATATATACATAATGAATATACACAGTATACACATTACGTAAGCAAAAACTTATTTTGGATGCGATTAATCATTTGACATTGTTTATATTTTAAGTTGACAGTAAGGTAAAAAAAAAATCCATTTTGGAAGCGTTTTGCAAACACCCTTGAAACTCAAATATTATCTAAAAATCTTTTCTAATTCTAAGGTCAATGCCTAATGATGTCATAAATTCCAGTGAAGTCCTTCAGCGGCACTCGCTCATCGCTGAGTGGTGCTCGAACCGCGAGTTCAGTCAGTAGTTCTGGTTCTAAGGTCATGTGACCGCTCTATTGCAAAGCCTCATGAGAAAACAGTTCACATCAAGAGCGACGCCAGTCAGTAGTCGGGAGACACTACCTCTGAAAATGGGACTAAGGGACGAGCTCCTCAAAGCAATATGGCATGCATTCACAGCCCTGGATGTGGATAAAAGTGGGAAAGTGTCTAAGTCACAGTTGAAGGTTTGTTTTTGCCACTGAATTAACATTCTTGTTCTTTTAAGTTTGGGCACTGGAGTGTAAACACTGTTTCAATGTTTGAGTGCGGGAAATTCTTAGAGTTTAAGGACGTGTGAATCATAGGAGCCGCACTGAGTGTAAATGTAAGACTGAACTAGTTTGTTTCGAAACTTAAAAAGTTATAAAGTACTCGTGGGATAGAGAATTCTGCTTCTGGTATCTGACTGTTGTGTGTTACGGATGAGGCGTTAGATAATATATAACTGCATCCTTTAGTTATTGCCTAATCCTTCCCGAAACGCTGAATTAGTTTAAAACTGTGTATCCATATTTAAATACTTTTAGATAAAGTTTTGTTATGCAAATTAAGCAAATGTTTTGTCTAAATTTTTAAGTTATAAAGATAAGAAAATATAAGGGATCGTTGTATAATGTAAAAACTGCATGCAGGTTGCACACAAAATGATTGAATGCTACGATTAATTCTTCAGAGGTGTTAAAGCACTGATTTAGATGATTATTGAAATATGAATTTACATTAATGAACTATTACTGGATATGTTTTGGTGTTAAACTCTGGTGTTTTTCAGGTGCTTTCCCATAACCTGTGCACAGTGATGAAGATCCCTCATGATCCTGTAGCTCTAGAAGAACATTTCAGAGATGATGATGAAGGTCCTGTTTCCAATCAGGGATACATGCCTTACCTGAACAGGTTCATTCTGGACAAGGTAAGCAATTTGTAGGACTTTTATAGGACTTTTCGGTTTTCAGTCCTTTGACTTTGGACAAAGTATTTGGATTTCCCACAGGTCCTTATGTGGATAAAATGTATCTCGACAGCAATGTCAGAGTGAAAAAATTTTTTTGAGGGCCATAGACAGCGTGTATTTTTACATGCTGAGCGTAGCATTTTATCATAAATGCTGTCATTTTTTTTTTTTTAAATGTAAATTTTCTCATGTAAAGTTTGAAGTTTGTTATCCTCATGGTTCACTAACCCTGATTTGAGTAAAATAGTTGATGCATTTACTGTGGATCTATTTAAAGTAAATGTTAGATAACAATGAAAGGCTTCGGGCATGAAAATTTGTGCCTTTTTGCAAGTGAAATGATGTTGAAAGTAACATGGAAGAATTGCTTTCTTTGTAATTTCTCATTTTCTTGTGCAAAAAGGAAACAGAAGGAGGGAAGAGATTTCACAATGTACCACAAAGCATTCATTTCTGGTGTTTAGGAAAAAGTCGTTTGTTGTTGAAGGGTATTATAGCCAATGTTAATTTAAACCGTTTGCCTATTTCATGTTTGTCTGAGGTCTCCTGTCTAGCACACTTTGGGGATTTAACATCACTAGCCAAGTATTGTCAGCTTTCTCTGGTCACACTTTTGCTTTTAATTGTATAGTTGTATGAGTGACCAAACACACACTCCACCCTGCTGCAAAGAGACCCGCCTTTCCCCTTTCTCTGCCTTCCATTTTGACTCTCAGCCAAGCAATTTAACTTGTGGTCAGTGGGAGAAAACAAGTTAAGTTTTACACTTAAACATTCAAACACACATAGTCACCGTCTTCTGTCTGAGACGGAACACTGACAGCTTAGTCACACGTCTTACTTCTCTTTTTAAGACGATGCATGATTGTGATTTTTGGGTAATTTATCCTCCACGTCTTTCTCACCCATTCAGCTCTCCTGATTCCAGGAATGCATTGTCTGAAAAGTGCTCTGATGTCAATGAGGAACAAAAGACGCAGATCTGCTTCACAAACACAAGACTAAAATAGAGTGATGCTATCAAAACGGTCTACGGCTTTGTGACCCATTTCTTCTAATACGTAGTGTGGTTATGCTCTAGTATGACATGCTGTGACCACAGCATGCTCAGAGATCGAAATAAGTTTGTTTCTCAGCTATGTTTTACCTGAGGTGATGGTTAAAAGAAACATACACTATCTTTGGGGGTTAAAACGTTTGTGGTCGGTATGATTTTTAATTAATAAACTTTTTTTTAAATTCCATTTTACATAAATGCAGTTTTTATGAACAAAAAATAATGAAAAAAAAATATTATATATATAATAAAAATATTTTTTTGAGCAGCAAATCAGTATATTAGAATTTCTGAAAGATCATGTCACCAAAACACTGGAATAATGGCTTCTGAAAATGTAGTTTTGCCATCACATTTTAAAGTACATCACATTACATTTTAAAGTATATTAAAATAGAAAATAGTTATTTTAAATTGTATTAATATTTCACAATATTACAATTTTTACTGCGTTTTACCTTAACGACCATAAACGTTTCAACAGTAGTGTACATAATTTAATATTTACTATTTGTCTTGACAGCTATCTAGAAAAATTCAATTTAAAATTTTGTCTTTTTTTTTAAAGAATTCAAACAATAAATACTGTTTTGTGGCTTTTTAATGTGACAGATCGCTGTAGTGCCTCAGTTCAAGCTGCATGTTAACTGATCAACTCTTCCTATTTACTAGTTATAGCTTGAAATAAACATGAATAAACATCAGAGGATATCTCGTTTCAACCGCAGAAAGACTCAAAACACTTTTTTTCCAAGTTCAAGTCCAAGTTCAAGTTGGACTGTTCTTCTGTCTGGTTTGTTTATCGGACCAAAATAATGTCAGATTTGGTGTTATGATTGATTGACTGTCAATCAAACTCTCCACGAAGGGTCAGTTGCAAAGTTAAATAGGTTTGAATAATGTCCATTAATGTGTATATTGATCATTGTGCCAGGAAATTAATTTCTTACATGTGCTTGTTCAATGCAGTGTTTTTGACTTTATTCTCATAATTTCGTCTTTATTCTCATAATTTCGATTTTATTCTCATAATTTCGACTTTATTCTCATAATATTTTGACTTTATTCTCATAATTTCGACTTTATTCTCATAATATTTTGACTTTATTCTCTTAATATTTCGACTTTATTCTCGTAATATTTCAACTTTATTCTCGTAATATTTCGACTTTATTCTCATAATTTCGACTTTATTCTCGTAATATTTTGACTTTATTCTCATAAATTTTTTACTTTATTCTTATAATTTCGACTTTACTCTCATAATTTCTACTTTATTCTCGTAATATTTTGACTTTATTCTCAAAATATTTGGACTTTATTCTCGTAATATTTGGACTTTATTCTCGTAATATTTGGACTTTATTCTCAAAATATTTCGACTTTATTCTCGTGATATTTGGACTTTATTCTCGTAATATTTGAACTTTATTCTCAAAATATTTGGACTTTATTCTCGTAATATTTGGACTTTATTCTCATAATTTCAACTTTATTCTCATAATTTCAACTTTATTCTCATAATTTCAACTTTATTCTCATAATATTTTGACTTTATTCTCATAATTTCTACTTTATTCTCATAATTTCGACTTTATTCTCGTAATTTCGACTTTATTCTCGTAATTTCTACTTTTTTCTCGTAATATTTTGACTTTATTCTCGTAATTTCTACTTTTTCTTGAAACATTTTGACTTCATTCTCATAATTTCTACTTTTTCTTGAAACATTTTGACTTCATTCTCATAATTTCTACTTTATTCTTGAAACATTTTGACTTCATTCTCATAATTTCTACTTTTTCTTGAAACATTTTGACTTCATTCTCATAATTTCTACTTTATTCTTGTAATATTTCGACTTTGTTCTCATAATTTCTACTTTATTCTTGAAACATTTTGACTTTATTCTCATAATTTCGACTTTATTATCGTAATTTCGACATTATTCTGGTAATTTAGACTTTATTCTCGTAATATTTTGACTTTTTATTCTCTACATATTTTGACTTTATTCTCGTAATGAGAATAAAGAACTGATCGCATTGACTAGCTGTCAGAAACCATGCAGTCTTGCTCATCCCAAACACCTCCTACCGTAAAACTTAAGACTTTCTCACCCTCACGACCCCTCACAGTCAGAGAAACCATAAAGCAGTTATTCACAGGCGTGATAAAGTCTATTTATGAATGTGATGGAGCCCGAGCCCCATGAATACAAATGAACAGCTTCATCTGGAGAAGAACAGAGGCTCCACTGGCCACTCAGGTCTCCACAAGGCCCCTATTGTGAGTCTCCCAGAGAAAGCCCGGGCGCGATGGGAGGTG
This sequence comes from Labeo rohita, assembly GCF_022985175.1. NCBI lineage: Eukaryota > Metazoa > Chordata > Actinopteri > Cypriniformes > Cyprinidae > Labeo > Labeo rohita. Next base: position 10,716,199 of record NC_066886.1, on the reverse strand, counting down.
CGTGTGTGAGCGAGGGATGAAATCTGGCACATAGACTTGTAAAGAGGAGCTGCCATTTCAAAACAAACATACAGCACTGCAACCGAGACGGCGCTTGAGTTGGTGGATTACAGTGATGGTGTTTCATGGGAGTTGTCTGTTTTTTGTTTTGTTTTGTTTTTTTTGTTGCTCATGTTACTCCACCCGACAGAGGACTATAAATAGTGTTAGGCAATGATAGGTCATTCGAGCAGTTCAGCTTCTTTTTGTGGTTTGCTTTTAATGTGCGAGTTCATAGCAGTGAATTAATCTCAATTTAAGACAGTTGTAGGCTTAAGTTGTCATTTTGCCGCCCCAAATAAAATCAGTGCTTATTTCTGTATAAAATATGATGAAATGTGATTTCTTTTACTATTGGACCTGAAAGAATAAATAAAATGCATATTATTTAATTATTAAAAAATATTAAAATTATTTTTAAAAATCTTCTCATGTTCTTTGTCAGTAATATTTAAGAGACATTATATGCTTTTGATTAATATTAAATAATAACTGTAGTACATGCTAGATTTGTCAGACATATTGTGTCCAACACATATTTACTACTTTTCAATTTTAATTTTTGCCATAATTAAGTTCAGGTTTGTCCAGACGTTAAGCTTTCTAAAATGTTTTGCAGTTTTCTCAACTGAATGTTTAGCACTACTCAGATGGGCACTGGATGCAAAACTGTGCCCAGAAGGCTCCAAAAGTATCCATGGGAACTCTAGTTAAGTACTAGGGAAAAAACATGTCTTATTTGCAGTGTTGTGTGTGCCTTGAATAGGTTTCAGGCCTACTTTGCACTTGTAAATCAGATTCAGGACATTTTGTTCGTTTTGATCTGTGCATCAAATCTAATTAGAGTTGAGCCTATCTAACAATTTATTTTATTCTATTGTTGTTCAGCTTCTACCCTGTTGTTTTTGCATTTATTAGTTCCACAAGGTCTCATGAGGACATTTAATTTTTGCAGGTCCAGGACAACTTTGACCGAGTGGATTTTAACAGGATGTGCTGGACTCTGTGTGCCAGAAAAAACCTCAACAGAAACCACCTGCTTATCTCAGATGATGATGCATTTAAGATCTGGTGCATTTTCAACTTCCTCTCGGAGGATAAATATCCATTGGTCATGGTCTCAGAGGAGGTGAGAAGGATAACTATATTTATATACTTTCCCAGTAGTTTGTGATTACTAGATAAAGATGTTTAAAAATCTAATTGCAGTTGAAGTCAAAAGTTTACATACACCTTGCGGAATGTACAAAATTTTAATTATTTTACAAAAAAAAGAGGGATTATAAAAAACACATGTTGTTTTTGATTTGGTACTGACCTGCATTATAATATTCCTCATAAAAGATGTTTACATATAGTCCACAAGAGAAAATAACGGTTGAATTTTATGTTTAACTGATGACCTTGTTCAAAAGTTAACATACTATACTCTGTTGCTACCTGAATGATCCACAGCTGACTGTTTTTTTTAGTGATAGTTGTTCAAGAGTCCCTTGTTTGTCCTGAACAGTTAAACTGTCTGCTGTTCTTCCTTAAGCATTTTTGTGTATTTGAAGCCCTTCCAACAATGACTGTATGAGTCTGAGATACATCTTTTCACACTGATGACAACTGAGGGACTCATATGCAATTACAGAAGGTTCAAGCTTTTGAAGGAAAAATTATGTATTAAGAGCCAGAATGGAGATGTGTACATTTTTCTTATTTTGCCTAAATATTATATTTTTTCATTTAGTACTGCCCTTTAGAAACTACAGAAGATACTTACATGTTTCCCAGAAGACATAATGAGTTAAATTTACCCTGATCTTCGAATTCCAAAAGTTTTCACCCACCTAGCTCTTAATGCATTGTTGCCTTCTGAAGCATCAGTGAGCGTCTGAACCTTCTGTAACAGTTGCATATGAGTCCCTCAGTTGTCCTCAGTGTGAAAAGATGGATCTCAAAGTCATACCGTCATTGTTGGAAAGGGTTCAAATACACAAAAATGCTAAAAAAACAAAGAATTTGTGGGACCTGAAGGATTTTTCTGAAGAACAGCAGGCAGTAAACAACTAACACACACAAACACACACACACACAAAAACAAAAAAACAAAACAAAACACAGCTGTGGATCATTCAGGTAACAACACAGTAGTAAGAATCAAGTGTATGTAAACTTTTGAACAGGGCAATTTTTATAAATTCAACAATTATTTTCTCTTGTGGACTATAGGTAAATGTCTTTTATGTGAAATATCTTATTCAGGTCAGTACTAAATCAAAAATAACATGCATTTTGTATGATCCATCTTATTTTGGTAAAATAATTAACATTTTGCAGATTCTGCAAAGTGTATTTAAAGTTTTGACTTCAGCTGTATATTAATTCTAAACTCAACAATTAAAGAAAACAATTGTATTCATTTTTCGACTTTTCCAGGCCTGCGAATCAAAATCCCTCTATATTTCCATGGTTTTACGAGCCTTGTGAAAAAGAGAACAGCTTTTTTTCAGACCTTTTTTTATGATTAATAGTGTAGTTCCCATTTCTAATCTCCCATGATATTTTTATGTAAATAAGATTATTTTTATTCTTTAGAACTTCTGTTTTATAAACTTCTGTTTAGTTCTTCCAGTCTGGTTGTGATTGTAATCAGTTGTCAAAAGGAAGTTTCAGCTTGCTGTTAATATATGTGACTGTGATATCTTTTTGCTTACTAAAGAGGGAACTATGTCTAGATTATTATACTTATTCTTAGTGAAATCAAGTAGATCAAACCAGTTCTTTTAGATTTCTGTGCTGTCTGTGTTGCACAAGAATAACTAGCATTTAAAAACAAATGTGCATTTTTTTTGCAACAAAAATACATGCTGTTTTCTCATGTAGTATAATAAATGATTGGTAATTGTGTTTATGCTCCCACCCTTAGATAGAGTACTTCCTTCGTAAGCTGACGGAAGCCATGGGCGGCAGCTGGATTGAGGAAAAGTTTGAAGAATACAAGATCCAGCTGAGCAGCAAACACCAGTGTCTGAACGTGTGGGAGCTAATTGAGCTGGTGGGAATGGGTCACTTCAGTAAGGGCATGGACCGCCAGACCCTCTCCATGGGCATTAATGAAGTCTTCCAGGAACTTATTCTGGATGTGCTCAAACAGGTAGGAGAAGTACAGCTCCAGTATAACAGAAACTGTATACAGTTTACACATACATGCCTTCCGATGGCTTCCAAATTGAGAAATACTGGACATAAATATTTTTAATCGGCCATCAAACTTTGTTTGTACCTGTGAAAATGGCATTACTTGACACTTTTTTTTTTTTCTAGCATATTTATGACACTCAGCATATGTGATGAACCAGTGTCAAACTCTCATTTGGCATTTGGCAAGTTCACATACCCTATGCAAAATCAGTTTGATTGTGAATAAACACTTTATATAATGACAATACCATTAAATAAATATATTTATTATTTTTATATATTTTAAAAACATATTTATTTCTGTGATGACAAAGTTGATTTCAAAGAATTGTTTTCTGATGCTGATTTTGTGCTCGGTAAATATTTCTTATTATTATCAATTTTAAAAATAGTTGTGCTGCTTAATATTTTTTGTGGAAACCAATACATGTTTTTTCAGGATTCTTTTTAAAGAAGTCTCTTCTGCTCACAAAGCCTGCATTTATTTGATCCAAAGTACATAAAAAAGTACAATTTTGAAATGTTTTTATTATTTAAAATAACAGGTTTTTTTTTTTATTTCCTGCGATTACAAAGCTGAATTCTCAGCATCTTTACTCCAGTCACATGATCCTTCAGAAATCATTCTAATATTCTGATTTGCTGCTCAAAAAAAAAAAAAAAAAAAAAAAAAAAAAAAATTATTATTATTATTATTATTATTATTATTATGTTGAAAACAGCTGTGTAGATTTTTTTTCAGAAAGTTCAGAAGCACAGCATTTATCTAAAATATAAATCTTTTGTAACATTATAAATGTCTTTATCATCACTATTGACCAGTTTAAAGCATCCTTGCTAATTAAAAGTATTAATTTCTGTCATTTCTTTACAAATAAATAAATAAATAAATAAATAAATAGAATGACTCCAAGCTTTTCAGTGTATAATGTTACAAAAGCTTTTTATTTTATTTTAGATAAATGCTGATCTTTGGATCTTTCTACAAAAAATGCTCAACTGTTTTAAATATTGACAATAATAATAATAATAATAAATGTTTACTGAACAGCAAATCAGCATATTAGAATGATTTCTGAAAGATCATGTGACACTGAAAACTGGAGTAATGATGCTAAAAATATAGCTTTGATCACAGGAATAAATTACATTTTAAAAAATATTCAAATAGAAAACTTTAAAATATTAAATAGTAAAAAATTTCAAAATGTTACTGTTTTTGCTGTACTTTGGATCAATTAAATGCAGGCTTGGTGATCAAAAGGAAATTCTTTAAAAACATTACAAATCTTTTGAGTGGTAGTGTATTTACTGTTAGTATTGATTAATTTACTGAGTAAAAGTATTCATTTCATTCCCTTTTTTTTTTGAATGAACTCTCCAAATATTGATTGATACAATCAGTGTTTCATTGTGTCGGTTATTGTCAAACCTGTTACAATTCCATTTCATCATGTTTAAAGTAGGTCATACCTGGAACGTTAATGTCTTACCGGCATGTAGCCTATGCAATATACGTCTGCTAATTATGACCTTTAGTAGACTGACTTTGGCCATGATATCAGCAGCCTGTGTTTTGAAGCCTGTATGTTTTGGAGATCTGAGGGCAGTGTGAACAAAACACACTGGCATCAGTGTTGTTTTCTGCTTCGACTATGAATGAGAGAGAGAGAGAGATTGGTGCCAAGGCCAGCTGTGCAGCCACAGCCAGGATCAGATACAGATAAACTAAGTCATAGGAAACTGACAGTTAAACAGGATGCAATAATTACATGGCGTGAAATGCACATTTTGTGTTAACAAGGCCACCTTAGAAAAAAAAGAATATGTGAGTCAGCATGTAGAATCCAGACTTTGTAGCAGTGATACAGAATGACTCATATAGATCATTTGAGGAGCAGGACTCACCGTTGTTTCCAGCAGGAAACTGTCAATGTGACTTGTTCCTTTGACCTGTTACAGGGTTACATGATGAAAAAGGGCCATAAAAGGAAGAACTGGACTGAACGGTGGTTCCTGTTGAAGCCCAACTTAATTTCATACTATGCCAGTGAAGATCTTACAGAGAAGAAAGGAGACATACTACTAGATGGAAATTGTTGTGTTGAGGTAAGGGCTCATCAAAGAATTATTTCTTTGTAATGATTTATTCTAAATATGTGACCCTGGACCACAAAACCTAGCCAACAATACATTGTATGGGTCAAAATTACAGATTTTTCTTTAATGCCAAAAATCATTAGGATATTAAGTAAAGATCATATTCCATGAAGATATTTTGTAAATTTCCTACTGCAAATATATCAAAACTTAATTTTTTAGATATTGTCCTATCAGCTTTCAGATGATGTATAAATCTCAGTTTCAAAAAACTGACCCTTATGACTTGTTTTGTGCAAGGTCACATATTATTTTTGCTGGGCCTTTACCGTAAGTAACGCAATAGTAAAGGCCTGTGTCTGTAATTTTCATGGTGACATCGTTCTTTTGAACACATTTCCTTTTCCTCTTATTGTGATGACCTCATGCATTCCTCTGCAGTCCTTACCTGATAAGGAGGGGAAGAAGTGCCTTTTCTATGTCAAATGCGTTGACAAAAGCTTTGAAATCAGCGCCTCTGATAAAAAGAAAAAACAAGAATGGATTCAAGGTGAGATTTCTGTTGTGTCTTTCACAGAAAGAAAAAAAGACTACCAGTAAAATGTTTGATCACACTGAATCTACATGTCTTTTTTTAATTGATATTTTAAACATTTGGATTTAAATATGAATGTTTAACTTGCTTAAAATGATTAAAATTATGTGAGCTAATGAATTTGTTTACAAAATATAGTATAACTATATTTAATGAATATAGTAGGCTGAATAATGAAGAAAAACAGCAAGCAAGAATCCAGCACACATTCAGTGTTTCACATTTTAGGTCATTTGAGTCATATTTGCAAACTTCTACTTACAGTTGAGGTTGAAAACTTTACATCCCCCTTTCAGAATCATTAAAAATGTTAATTATTTATCAGTATGAGTGAGCATTCAAACCTGTAATTTTTCAATTTTTAATGTTAGGTTGGATTAATTGCGATTAAACGTGTGATTTCATTATTTATTTATTTTTGATTGACAGCACTATATATATACTGCATATGGTGTATTATGTTCATATCAAAGTATATAACTTCTGTCCTTTATGCCCACTCAGCTATTCAGACTTGTATAACACTCCTGAAGGTGGGACGTCCAGCTCCACACCACGAGGCAAGGCAGAAGCGGCGAGAGTTACGACAGAAACAACAGGCTGAGCAGGAAGAACTAGAGCTGAGAATGAGAGAACTGCAGACGGCCAATGAGAACAAACAGAGAGAGCTGGAGGCCTTGAGGAAGGTCTGTAAACTGCTGAGCTTCCAATCTCTGTTTCTAACACCTCACTCAAATATGACTCTCTCAGTACACTTTTACTGGAAATTGCATGGTTTGCCACATTGTTCCTTCTACGCTTTATTATACAGAATATGGCTGTTATTCTGTGATTAAAAAACAATCCATCTGAGATGTTACCATGTTAGGAAATACAGATTTTGACTACAATTGTTAGACTTGTATTTAGACTGGTATTTAATGTGGAAAGATAAAGTTCTGTCGGTATTGGAACAAAACTACAAACATACCCCCTGCACTGCGGTTTAACGAGTGAAACAGGAACAGTGACTATTGCCACACTGACCATTCATGAAACAGTGTTTTCCCAGGAACCCATGGTGGCTCTTTGTAATCTCTCTCTGCTATTCATGAATTCGGATTTCACTGAAACCCTTATCTTTTATTTCAAGTACCACCTTCCATATTCACGCTCTCTACAGAAACCTTTCAGCAGAAGTTGTTTCATCCTGAATGGCCAGTACTGAAGCTGAAATTAGATTAGCTTGTGTGTGTGGTTTCACACCCTATATAGAGTTGTGAATTAAGTGTGTATGTGAGTTGGGGGTTGGGTGAGGAATTGTGGTTGTGTATTTAACCCTTCTTAACTTTCTAATTTCTCGTTATCCTGATTATCTTTTCCAGTTGAGTGTTTTAATATTGTTAAATCAGAGTTTAGCCAGACTTATCCCTAACGAGCTTTGTCGTCGGCAAGTGGATTTAAATCAGTAAGATAAGCATGACCGTGTTACACATTCAGCACATCGGTTAACCTACAAAGACGTGTGAGATCTTAATGATGAGAGCTCAAATGTTGAGTAGTGTGATGAAAAAGGATTTGTCTGTCACTTTCCTTAATTTATAGATTTTACACTATGTTTGGCATAAAAATATAAACCAAGACTGGATTCTTTGACTAGATTTTCGACTAGATGTTTTTGAACAGTAAGATTTTTAATGCTCAACAAACCTGCATTTGTTTTATCCAAAGTACAGCGAAAACTTTAAAATTTTGAAATACTTTTACTATTTAAAATAATTGTTTTGTACTTGAATTAGGGGTGTCACACTACTCAATATAATATCGAACCAATCGGTATGACATTCACGGTTCAGTACGTGCTTGTGAATTGCGTTTTTCCGGTTTTGCATTTAAATAATAATTTCCTTGTTTTATTTCTCTCCAAATTTGCTTTGTGTTTGCCCGTGATTTCACGTGCTGAGATGAGAAAACCTCCCCGTTTATATTTAAAAAAGCAACACTTGCAGAGTATCTTCCCTTCTAATGAAATGCAATAAGCCTTTCTAAACTTGTTGTTCAACAAAAGAGAACATTGTAACTTTTTTTTTACTTCACAGCATCGGTCGAGTGTTGGAAATAACTTCCTTTTGTGATCTGATGTGGCTTCTTATTATAGAATGAGGCAGACAATATATTCTATTCTGTATGTCGATTAGCAGTGGTTTACAAATATACGTAATCATTATGAAAATACCAGAGATAGCTTGAAGAACACAGATAAACCATATATTAATGCAGACGAGTGTTTATTGTCCTTACATTTCATCATTTAAAACGTTTAACGTTATATCTTGTTTATATTCAGTTACAGCAATAGCGATGCCTTTTTCCATATTAGAGATTTTCTGACTGGAACTTCATCAGTGTTATCTCTCTTATCTCAGTGTTATAAATGTTTACCGAACAGCAAATCAGCATATTAGAATGATTTCTGAAGGATCATGTGACACTGAAGACTGGAGTAATGATGCTGAAAATTTAGCTTTGACCACAGGAATAAATTACATAGAAAGCTGTTATTTTAAATATATTTTATAATATTACTGCTTTTGCTGTATTTTGGATCAATTAAATGCAGGCTTGGTGAGCAGAAGAGACTTCTCTTTAAAAAAACATTAAAAATAATACTGTTCAAAAACATTTGACTGGTAGTGTATGCAACAGTAACCAAAATAAACAATTAAATTTTTGGAAATACACTTTTATATACTTTTTTCATCCTTACATTACGTATTGACCTACAAATTTAAAAAAGTAATTAAGACTTTATTCTTTGACTCTTCTGTTTAAAGCAATACGCAACAACTATAATAAGTAAAAAAAATCAAATAAAATTAAAATAAGCTTGACTGAACTTGTTTTTTTTCTTGTCTTACATTTTAAAAATATTTTAAAAATATAAAACATTAACATTAAATTACCCAAAAGCATTTCAAAATAAACTGCGAAGTCCAACAGATGACAGCTGATTACAGTAAATTACACAAAACGCAATATACTCCAATAGAACCCCGTCTGACACAGTGCATACAGTGTTAACTGGGAACAATCATTTGATTTACGCTGATGACAAGTTCTCATTGTCTGATCTAATTGTGTCTGAACTGTTGTCTGCATGGAGAACAGTCCAGCATTGATGTGTCAGTGCCTCTCCCCCTGTCCTCTAATACATAGCAGGACAATAGGTGCCTGGGGAGAAAGCTAGAGAGGGCCGTTCCAAACCCTGAGGAGTTCATACTAAAACAATACCTGCCCTGTCACTCAGCACGGCCACCTGGGATCTCACACTGACCTGCTATCAGACCACAACAAGGCAGAAAGTGATTGAGGGTGAGATTGTGGTCAGCGGAGGATACTGTTGTCGCTCATGTGTATTTAACTTAAACATTATGCAGTTTCCAATTAAAACCTGTTGGGTTAAAAGAGAAAAAGTATGCACACTGTGTAAAAGGTTATAAGGTGTGATGGATGTGTAATATTTAGTTTTGTGGTCTATTTCTGTTTGGTTTGCTAAAAGGCAGTCATGGCCTAATGGTTAGAGAGTTGGGTTTGTAACCCAAAGGTCGCTGGTTCGATTCCCACTGTACTGTACTCTTTCCACCTTCAATACCATGACTGAAGTGGCACCAAACCTCCAATTGCTCCCTGGGCACTGGAGCAATGGCATCGGGTGTGTGTTCACAGTGTGTGTGCGTGTGCACTCATGATGGGTTAAATGCAGAGGACCAATTTCAAGTATGGGTCACCATACTTGAGATATGTCATCACTTTCACTTTTTCACTTAGGCTCCTGCTGTGCTAAAGCTTGCATGTGCTAAAGCTTGCATATGAAGTTTCATTGGCCCTAATCCAGATGGTATTTCCCATGTCTGAACTCTTGCATTCTGGGTAGTGGTATTATGATCCAATAGTAAAAATTAGCTTGTTTGCTTGTAGCCAACTCTTAAAACCCAGTTCAACATGATGTGTATATGATTTCTTTACAAATGAAGAAAGTCTTTGTGTTGCACAGAAACTGGAGGAGGCCGCAGCCAATGCAGCAGAAGAAGAACGCAGACGTCTGCAGACCCAGAGCGAGCTGCAGGATCTTTACAGAGTGGAAATGGAAAAAGAGAAAATGGTAGTTGTTTGCTTTTTAAACTTGGTTTGGCTAGCATGGCTTTTAGCAGTGCCTCTTTTATGCCCTTTGGTATCATGTACATAGGGAGGTTATTTTGGCCAGTGAGGTGCTGAATTACTTCACCTCCACAGGTCCATATTTGTAATATTACAGGAAGTATGCTGCAGCTCAAGTTCTGCTTTCTACAGTTATAACTGAAAACGTGGAAGCACAAAATATGCACACAGTCACACATAAAACCAGTCAGCACTGATACTTTTTTTTTTAAAGTGATAGTTAGCCAAAAATAAAAATTGTCATCATTAATCATTCTTGATCTAATTGTTAATGTATTTCAAGAACTAACTACTTTCTTCTGTGGAACACAGCAGTTTATTTTTGTTTAGTGAAAGTCAATTGGGTCCAATATTCTTTTATATGTGTTTTAGGTGCGGCAGCAAATGGAGGAACAGGTGGCTCAAAAGTCCAGTGAGTTAGAGCAGTACCTGCAACGCGTACGTGAGCTGGAGAACATGTATAACAGTTTAGAAGAAGCACTTGAGGAGGAAAGACAGGCCAGACAAGATGAGGAAACTGTCAGAAAACTACAGGCCAGGTAAATATATATTTTAATCGTGACAACTCTCGGAATAGTTAGCATGTTAATGGATATGACGGTGTTAATGCATTTGGTCTTGGTCCTTTAGATCTGCTACACATGCTGCCAGCAGATACACAGACATGCTTCTGTGAGCATTAAAGTTGCTGTTGCTGCTGCATGAATAAGCATACATAAATTCTGTAGCAGATCTAGACAGGTGGAGCTGGGGAGGTGGAGGGTTTTTGAGAAGAGCAAACACTGAACCAAACTATATTAGCATAAGAAAGATGGAATTTTTGAGAAGTTATCAAAAAGGTAGTGGTCAGAAGTACACATACACACACACACACATGTTTGTTTTTGTGAATTGTGGGGACTTTCCATAGACTTCTATAGATTTTGTACTGACCAAACGATATTGTCTATCCCCTAACCCAACCCTAACCCTAAACCTAGCCCTCACAGAAAACATGTTTGCATCGTTACACTTTCAGATAAACATCATTTACTATTTTTAATCATTTTTTAACATTGTGGGGACCGCAGGCCAGTCCCCACAATGTCAAAAATTTCAGGTTTTACTATCATTGTGGGGACATTTGGTCCCCACTATGTAGCAAAAACAAGTACACACACACACACACACACACACACACATATATAATATATATTCAAAAGTTTGGGATCAGTAATATTTTTTTTATGTTTTTAAAGAGGTTTCTTATGCTCATCAAGGCTGTATCTATTTGGTCAAAAATACAGAAAAAAACTAATTTTGTGAAATATTATTGCAATTTAAAATAACAGTTTTCTATTTTTATATAATTTAAGCAAAGCTGAATTTTTAGCATCATTACTTCAGTTTTCAGTGTCACACGATCCTTCAGAAATCATTTTAATATGCTGATTTATTATCAGTGTTGAAAACAGTTGTGCTGCTTAATATTTTTTGGGATCTGTGATACTTTTTTTAGGATTATTTAATTAAAAAATTAAAAAGAGCAGTGTTTTTTCAAAATATAAATGTTGTGTTACAATATACGCTACTGTTTAAAGGTTTGGGGTGAGTAAATGTTTTTTCTTTTTTATTTCCAAGAAATTAATACTTTTATTCAGCAAGTTGAAATCTTTTCAAATAGAAAATATTTCTGTTTTAAATAAATGCTGTTCCTTTAAACTTTCATCAAAGAATCAAAGAAAAACATATCACAGGTTCCGAAAAAAAAATATTAAGCAGCACAACTGTTTTAATAAATCAACATATAATGATTTCTAAAGAATCGTGTGACACTGAAGACTGGAATATTGGTTGAAGAAAATTCAGTGCCGTGTCACAGAAATAAATTCCATTTTAAAGTTTATTGAAAATAGGAAACCAGTATTAGAAGTTGGAATAATATTTTACAATATTACTGTTTTTTTTTCTGTATTTTTGATCAAATAAATACAGCCTTGATAAGCATAGGAGACTCCATTAACAACTGTACTGATCCCAAACTTTTGAACGGCAAGTATATGTGCTACTTATGACTGGTTTTATGGTCCAGGGTCACATATATGATCTGATTTTTTTATGACTTTTGCTGATATTCAGCCATTTAAATGCATGCGAGTTAAACGGAATGTGTTAAGTTCATGCTGTCTGTAATACAGCGATCATAACCCAGACTCTCTTCCAAGCCTGTTTGTTCAGTTCCTCACTGTAGTGTATGTTACAATAGGGTTTAAATTGTAGTCTGATCTGCCCAACAGTGGCAAAGCAACATATTATTATACTATAGGCAGTTTGTGGCATGACAAAACCTTCAGAGTAAGGTCATGTGACACCTGGAACGGGGCGGCCTACAAAAGGCTGTCCATTTCCTTGTAAGGTGGGAAGTTCGAGTAGCGTCACAAACACGAGGATGTCTGAGATGTCTGTTCAAGTCTGCAGTTCCTGTTCCCTGTCTCACCCCATGAAACCCAAATCTCTTCCTGTGCTTGTGCTGACCCATCGCCAGCTCATCACTTTACCCAAACTCACACAAAATGACACAATCAGCTCTATCACCAGTATGTGAATTCCCCTAATTTATATGGCTTTTGTTGGCTCATGAATGCCATTCAGCCAGTTTAAATGTTACTTTTATTTACTTTGTCAGGACTAAATTTTAATGTTGACTTGACAAAGCCTTGTTTTAAAATTCAAAAACGTTTAGAGGTTTGAAGTTTTATACTTGTATAGAAACTCAGCTGATAAATGTTAAATTTTGCACAACCCCGGTGCTGACACTAGCTCATCCACACACTGTGACAATTTAGCCTTTTTTTGAGACACAACTATAACACAAGATCTTGCGACATTCAGAATTTCCCTTTTTCCCCTGCCACTTTTCTGTCCTTTTTTCTCTACTGCCTGTCTAAGATCTAAAATGCTTGTAAAAAGGATTGTTTTGTGCTTGTTTTTTTTAAATGTGAGCATGTGCATCTGTGTTTGCCGCAGGCTGTTGGAAGAAGAGGTATCCAAGCGTGCAGAGCTAGAGCAGATACACCTGTATCAACAGCAGACCATTTCCCAGACACAGGCAGAAAAACAGGAGCTGGAACGAGAACGGCTGGCGAAGGAGAGCGCTTTGCAGTCTGCCATGCAGCAGCTGCATCAACTGGAGGCTGACAGACAGGGTGCACTGGAGCAATACGAGGTAAGACGCTAGAATAATAAAGCTGGAGGCTAGGTGTGCTAAAGTTGTGATCTTCATTGCTGAAAAATGTTGCCATCTAGTGGCTGAATACAGCAGTGTGAGTCTTATACAGTTGAAGTCAAAAATTTACAATCTGCGAAATGTTAATTATTTTGCCAAAATAAGAAGAGTCTTACAAAATGCATGTTTTTCTTTTATTTAGTACTGATCTGAATAAGATATTTCACATAAAAGATGTTTACATATAGTCCACAAGAGAAAATAATAGTTGAATTTATTAAAAAAAGACCCCGTTCAAAAGTTTACATACACTTGATTCTTAATACTGTGTTGTTACCTGAATGATCCACAGCTGCTTTTTTTGTTTAGTGATTGTTTATGAGTCCCTTGTTTGTCTTAAACAGTTAAACTGCCTGCTGTTCTTTTGAAAAAAATCCTTTAGGTCCCACAAATTCTTTGGTTTTTCAGCATTTTTGTGTATTTGAACCCTTTCCAACAATTACCATTTGATTTTGAGATCCATCTTTTCACACTGAGGACAATCGAAGGACTCATATGCAACTATTACAGAAGGTTGAAACGCTCACTGATGCTCCAGCAGTAAAAATGATGCATTAAGAGACGGGGGGTGTAAACTTTTGAATAGAATGTAAATGTGTACATTTTTCTTATTTAGCCTAAATATCTTTTTTTTTTTCATTTAGTACTGCCCTTCAGAAGATACTTATGTTTCCCAAAATACAAAATAAGTTACATTTACCCTGATCTTCAAATTCCAAAAGTTTTCACCCCCAGCTCTTAATATATCGTGGTTCTTTCTGAAGCATGAGTGAGCGTTTGAACTTTCTGTAGTTGTAGTTCCATATGAGTCCCTCAGTTGTCCTCAGTATGAAATGATGGAGCTCAAAATTATTTCAGGTAAAATAATTGACATTTTGCAGATTCTGCAAGGTGTATGTAAACTTTTGACTTCAACTGTGTATTGTTGCTCCTGATGGTGAAATTGCATGTTTTTATGTAAACAGGAAGTGATGAAGAAACTAGCAGATGCTGCTAATAACACAAAGAGCTGGAAAGACAAGGTGGCTCAACATGAAGGACTGATACGGCTCGTTCAACCAGGTGAGCTCTTTTTGTGTTCTCTTTAATTTTAAGAATGTGAAGATTTTTCTTTTTTTTATTATTTTTTTCTTTTATTTAACATGTATTATTACCAGCATCTAATTTCTTCACATGACTGCCACTTTTAGGTTGTTGAGCCTTATTTTCAGCATATATAATAAAATGAAACAATGCATCCGGTAGCATTAAAAATGTAGTGCAATTGACTGAATTAAAGGGATAGTTAACCCAAAAATAAAACTTACCCCATGATTTACTCACCCTCAAGCCATCCTAGGTGTATATGACTTTCTTCTTTCAGACAAATACAATCGGAGTTACATTAAAAAATGTCCTTGCTCTTCCAAGCAAGGCAGTGAATGGGTGTTGAGATTTTGAAGCCCAAAACTGCATCTATACATAATAGAAAGTGCTCCACATTGCTCCGAGGGGTTGATAAAGGCATTCTGAAGAGAATCGGTGCGTTTGTGTAAGAAAAACATCCGTATTTAAAACTTGAAAAAACGTAATCTCTAACTTCTGCTAACCATCGTACGCACATTCACAAGAGAGTGGCGTTCCAGCGGATGACAAACCTGGAAACACAAATGAAAGAGCAGAAAAAAGCACCGGTCATGATTAAGAAGTACAAAACGAGGATTTGTAAAGAAAAATGTCAAAGGATTTCGATATAAGCCAAGAGGAGACTGGTTTTCCTCTGCTGTAAACAAAACCTGGTTCTTGTGAGACTGGCATATTCTCACCGGAGCTTATGCTAAGCTTACGTCCTACGTCATCTGATGGACCGCCACTCTCTCGTGAATGTCAGTTAGTGGAAGCTAGAGATTACAGTTGATATTTTTCTTACAAAAATGCATTGATTCGCTTCAGAAGGCCTTTATTAACACCCCGGAGCCATGTGGAGTACTTTATATGATGGATGGATGTACTTTATTGGACTTCAAAAAAATAACAGCCATACATTGCCATTATAAAGCCGAGAAGAGCCAGGACATTTTTAACATAACTCTAATTGTATTTGTCTAAAAGAAGAAAGTCATATACACCTAGGATGGCTTGATGGTGAGTAAATCAAGAAGAATTTTCATTTTTGGGTGAACTATCCCTTTAATGATTAATTTCTTATGTTCATTTTATTCTAATTTGTGAGTACATTTATATTAATATCCATATTTCGTTCAGCTTATTGTATGTTTTGTCTCTTCAGGTCCCAAGTACCCTCAGAAAATCACTAACTGGGGCCCTGCAGCATTCACAGAAGCAGAACTGAGTCTGCGAGAGAAGGACTGGCAGGAAAAGAAAAACAGGCCTGCTACCCCCCAATAGTGTGTTCAGTCTGCAGATCTGCTGTCCTGTTAATACACGTTACTGTAGATAGAGTCACTAGTGAAGTATATATACTGCCTCTGTGGGGTTAGTCTCTGACCACACTAAAACTGCAGGCTGCTTGACTTTACACAGTAAAGTTGAGCCCGGCCTCATCTGAAGAATTGTGTCTCACCATTCCAATCTATACTGTAACATTCCAGTGTCATTTTCTCCTTTTCTTTGAAATGATTTTATACATTTTTTGTATGATGTTCTACATCTTGTGAATGTGTTCATTTTGGTGCATTTCCACCAAAGTAATGGCAGATGTTTCTTCCCCATAGTTCATGAGTTTCAAAAAATAATGACGTAAATAACCTAACTGACCAAGTAAATCTTTTTTAAAAAGTGCAGTTATGCATACATTGCATTGTCATCTCTAATTTAGTTTTCAAAAAATGTCAGTTTTACATTTTAAATAGTAATAAAGCATGCAAAATGAACTAATAAAAACATTTTGATATAATTCATAATTAGCGCTAGAACAATTGACATAGTTGTTCACATACTGTAAACGCAATCTCATTCAAGGAGACATGACTGCAGTATTAACTAATTTATACGCTCAATTTATTAACACAATTGTGTTTTACCTATTTTATCTGTGTTTTTGGGATTATTCAGTCATGTACAATACTGTACCAAACTGTTGTGTTTGCCTCAAACTAATGTCCAGATTTAAGCTTGAGACTGTATTGTTTATCATTCAATAAAGGCGTTATTTAATAGTTGCAAGTTATTTATTTTCAGCGTTATATCCACCTCATTGTTCAACGCGGAAGTAAGTCAATGGGCGAGACTGCCGTTATAGGGAAATAACAAGATTAACAACGTGCAGTAAACATTAGCCACTATAAGGAAATTATGAGCAGGGTTGCCGACTTTGAAGTTCAGCTTGGAGTGAGATTTTATTTTTTTATTTTTATTTTTATTTTCTGGAGTGGGGGGGTTGGGTTGGGGGGAGGGGTGGCAATCTAGATTCCATATCTATTTATATGTATATACTGTACATATAAGGGGATAAAAATGCAGCTGAATGATTTTTTAGCACCATTTTAAACTTGGTTTAAATTCAGTATTTGCTTGCATTCATTGTGTGTACTTATACGAGTGTCATTTAAAAAAGGATGTAAGGTATTAACTTTTTAAATTTCACAATTAAAAAATAGTTTAATCATTTCTAAATATTTATTCAAATAAAAAACCTAAAAATAAGTAAGCAGGTATGACCTGCAATATTCTATATACATGTATATTTAGTAAAGAGCCATACAGGTACCTAGTGGGTAAACCATGGCATTACAAATGAACAATTTTTTTTTCAGACTCTAATTTGCCTCTTTGCATTGGAATTTAAAACCCTTTTCTCTATTTAACCTTAAATATTACACAAATTGTAACATAAGTAACAAACATATAAAATAATATATATATTTGAAGTCATCAATAGACCATAATTATTGCACAAATAGTATTTAGTACTAACTGATCTCCTTAAAATATTAAATATTACTGAACTAAAATATAGAACATTTATTTAACTGAAAAATAGTTATGTATGATCACATTATAAGTAAATGATACCTGAGGGTTAAATACAAGAAAAACATATTAACCCTTACGAAAATTAACCATGGTAACAATGTTTTTTGGCGCATTGATTACCATTTGTATAACCGTAGTTTTACTACAAATACCATGGTTAAACTATGGTTAGTGTAGCAAAACCATGGTTAATTTGTGGTTACCATGTTTTAACTGTAGTAACCATTATTTTTTGGTTTTATCTGTAGTAAAAACCATGTTTAATTTTCGTAAGGGTTGCCTCTTGATCACTCTCCAGAATCAAATTATACTGTAAATGTCATCGACGAAAAAAAAACAATGCGTAATATGCTATAATGTTTACCAAAAATTGCTGCAAATGCCTGTATAGTGAAGCTGTCGTCTCTATCCTACTTAACCACAATCAAATGTACTGTCAACGTTGGCTTGTTTGTAGAGCTCCGTGAACCACGTGACCGCGTGGCGGCGATGCCGACGAGATCAAAGCTTGTCGCGGCTGTTTTTCAGTGGCTCTGGCATTAACAGAAGCGCTACATTTTAAAATTTACGCCACATTAAGTGCGCCAAAACGGTATTTATCGTTTGAATTTAAAATTAAAAAAACTAATAATAATAATAATAATAAAATTGTATTTGAATATATTAAAACTGTTTTATAATATTATAATAATCACATATTATTTTAAAATATATTTATTTATTTGCATAATATTCAAGCACTGATATATATTTTTATTATTTTATTAACAATTTAAGCATGTTTTATTATTAGCACATAGTGTAAATAATAATAATAATTTAATACATATTTTAATACATTTAAATATGTATAGTTTTATAAATATTCATGTAAATATTAAATAACATTTTAAAATATTTAATAAATATTTATATATTTATTTATTAACATTCAAATACTTTAGCACAGATTGATCTTTTGTCTTAATGTAGGCATGTTTTTCTGTTTTCACTTGAAATAAGCACAAAGAAATTATGTATATGTTTTATAAATATTATTACAATTTTCACATTATTTTAAAATAGCTTTTTGTTTATTTGGCCTGTGTCTCACGCCAAATGCGTGAGAGTTGGCAACCCTGATTATTATGAGAAGAATAACAACGTGCCATAAACGGTTTGCACTACTGTGTTCATAATTAAGATAATGCATTAAAATAATATGGCAAGACAAACCAGTTTGCAATAGGATATCAAGGAGCAAAGCAACCTGTTTTGTACAGCTAAAAAGAAAATTAGCTGGACGCCGATGAGACCGGAAGCCGCACCCATAAAATTAAAAAATGGCCGCGCCCACTCTTACGGGAAAAAAAAGGTGGACAGAGCTTGCCTAATAGCAAAAATTAAACACTGGAGTATTTTTATTGAGCGCGTAGAAGGTGATAGTGTTTTTACGGCCACTAGAGGTCGATAGATCGCTGTATTTGCAGCCTGTCTGCTTGTAGAAATTGTAGTAATATTGGGTGTGAAGGAAACTTAAAATAGGTTTAAAGACATGGCTATTAATTGAAATGTTTGGACGTATTCATAATTAGACAAATTTGTAGGAGAGTTTAAATCTGAGAACTCAAATATCACTTTTATGTTGAAATGTCACGATTATATCATTGTTTTAAAATGTACTTTAAATTCTATGATTTATTGATGTATTGCATAGTACAAGTAATGAAAACTGATGGATCTTGAAAGGCAAATTGTGAATGAGAGGGGCAGAAGACTAGAACTGGCGTGTGCATAAATGTGTTCTTGATCAAGCGTGACGCAAGGCTATTAAAAAGTTTGGCCACCTTTCAGGCCACCATCATTCTCCACGGATATGATAATTGGATTCTTGATACACTCACAGTTTCCATAAACTATTTCTGTATAAATGATTGAAAAACGCTCATAGTCTAAACAATCAAAGCACAAATTTAACTTTGACTTAGTGGAATGAAGATGTATCGTCAGTGTAATTTCTCAATGGGGAGCCATGTATTCTGATAACAGGGAGGAAATTGAATTTTTTATTTTGCCGTGCTTGCTCACGTACAGCATGGAATGATTAAAACAAGATTGGAATTGTGATTATTTTAAGCTGTATAATTGACTTGGACTAGAGGTTAATGCTGTTCTTACCTAAGAGGATGACATATCAACACTTGTACACACTAAATTTGTATTGGGGCCATTCTTGTTCGGAAGTGTCAGATTTGTGTTACAAGGCACAAGGGTCCATTTGTTTTCCATGAACTCATCTCGTAAAATTTGTACAAAAATCTTGTCTTATCTGTCCAGATATTAATTTCTAGTTTGTTTACACGACGTGCTTCTTTTGAGTGCTGCGTGTCATACGTGGGTAATAGTAAAACAAAAGAAAAATATGATTACATTGTAAATAAGATCAGTCTGTGCTTACACATCTTTGCTAATAAACAAAAAGCTATTTTAAAATAATGTGATAATTATAATATTTATAAAACTATACATTTTCAATATATGTATTTAGAAATTATCATTTCTTTGTGCTTTTTTCAAGTGTGAGTGTCATATGAATAATAGTAAAAACAGAAAACATGCCTTCATTGTTTAAGACAAAAGACCAATCTGTGCTAAAGCATTTGAATGTTAATAAATAAATATATAAATATTTATTAAATATTTAAAAATGTTATATAATATTTACATGGATATTTATAAAACTGTACATATTTATATGTATATTAAAATATTTATTTAATTATTATTACTATTATTTACATTAAGTGCTAATAATAAAACATGCTTAAATTGTTAATAAAAGAATAAAAAATAGATAAATCAGTGATTGAATACTTCTATGGAAATAAATAAATATATTTTAAAATAATATGTGATTATTATAATATTATAAAACATTTTAAATATATTCAAATACAATTTTATTATTATTATTATTTACACTTTTAATATATTATGTGTTTTTCAAGTTCTGCATGTCATATGGATAATAGTAAAATAACAAAAAACATTCTTACATCATTAATAAAAAATGTTAATCTGAGCTTGAAAATGTCTGCAAAAAAGTAAAGATTTTAAAGTTCTGTGATAATTATAATAGTATTTACATATTCGTATAATGAAAATGTATAATTTTATAAATATTTATAAGTATTTTTTATATATTTAAAAATGTTTATTATTATTATTATTTACACTTTTAATACATGATGTGTTTTTTCAAGCTCTGCATGTCATATATGGATAATAGTAAAACAACAACAAAAACATTCTTACATTATTAATAAAAATATTAATCTGAGCTTGAAAACTTCTATGCAAAGTAAATATTTTAAAATTGCGTGATAATTATAATAGTATTTACATATAAGTATTTATAAAACTATACATTTTATTATATGAATAAGTATTTTTTATATATTTAAAAATGTTTTATTATTATTAATAATAATTTACATGATGTGCTTTAAAGTAAAACAACAAAAAACATTCTTACATTATTATTTAAAAATATTAATCTGTGCTTAAACACTTCTATAATAATTTAATATTTAAAAATTATGTGTTATAATAATGTTTACATATGAATATTTATAAAACTATACATTTTTATTATATTAAAATTATATTATATTATATATTATATTTTTATTGTATATTTTAAAATAATGTATTATTATGTTACTTACACAATGTTCTTTTTAAAACACTGCATGTCGTACATGGATAAAAGTAAAACAAAAAAACATTCTTACATTATTAATAAAAAATATTAAGCAGTGCTTGAACACTTCTATGCAAATAAATAAATATTTAAAAATTATGAGATAATTCTAATAATATTTACACATGCATTTTTATAAGACCATACATTTTTTATTATGTGAATAAACATTTATTATATTATATATTTGAAAATAATGTATTATTATTATTATTTACATGATGTGCTTCTTTCAAGCACTGCATGTCATATATGGATAACAGTAAAAAAAACATTCTTATATTATTCATAAAAAATATGAATCCATGCTTGAACACTTCTATGAAAATTAGTAAATATTTTTTAAAATAATTAGATAATTATAATAATATTTACGTATGAATATATTTAAAACCATTTTTAAATTTTACATTTTTATTATACAAATAAATATTTATATTATTTTATATATTTAAAAATAATGTATTATTATTATTTACATGTGCTTCTTTCAAGCACTGTATGTCATATATGGATAACTGTAAAAAAAAAAGAATTAGCAGTGCTTGAACACCTCAATAGGCAGATAAGCCCATAAATATTTTTAAATAGTGATAATTATAATAATACGTACTCGTGAATATTTATAAAAAAATACATTTTTATTATATGAATAAATATTTTATTATATGTTTAAAAATAACGTATTATCATTATATAATGGCACACTTTACAATTACTAAATGTACAATTACTAAATTTTACCACATTTATAATTTAGTGCAATAGCTAACATGAGAATGAGCAATATATTTTTACTGCGTTATCTTGGCTAATATTTGTTAGTTGCTGCTGTACATGTTATTGCAATTGTATATACGTTATTATTATGTTTCTGAAAACTAAAATGTCTACCCCATTTGCTTTGCGCTTGTTTGTGTCTAGATGTTTTATAGTAGGAAAGTGCGGCGCAGGGGAATGCATTTTTTCCTGTTCTGGTTGAATCAGATGAATGATTGTGTCCATTAAGTTTATGTACAGCGATAGCCATACCACGCAAACACTGAGGGCAAAAGGTGCACCGCATCAGTATCTTACATAACACGTACAGCTGTGCTTGTAATTAAAAGAGTAATTGACAATACCTCTTAAATATGTATTCACAGCTGAGACTGACCTAGTGACCCCCGGGCCCGTCCAACAACCTCTAAATTTTGCAGTCAATTTCTGCTGAAATATTTTGGCTCATTAACGTAACCCGGTCCTCGCGTGTGTTCTCACATGCAATCAGATATTTGACGATAAAAGCAATATTTATTTCAACTACGTCCCCCCGGCTGATTGATTGGCTCTGGCGAAAGACGTCATTAGTGATGTAAATGGGCGATTCTCTGCATTCCTCCAAATCTATCTGATGTACATCCAGAAAAAAGCGCTGCATTTATTAAAAAACGCACAACAACAGAATCGTTTGCGATATCGCGACCCGTGCTTATGCATCCATCATCATTTGCAGGTTCCGTCACGGACTTCACGTCTCACCACTCAAGCCGACGAAAGATCTTTTCATTGACCTTCAAACTTATTTATGTATTAAAAGAAAAATCTAATGATTGTGCAAATATCTGCATACTACGTGAGTGACGGAGAGCAAGAAGCAGGCGAGGGGGAAATGTGCACTCCAGATGCACGGCGTTCTGGCTGAACGAACGCTTTACGCAACGAGACGGAGGGTCATTAACGGCGGCGCTCACGAGGCGGTGCTCCGGATGCGCCCCGCTCCCCAGCAGCGCCTGTATCCCATCATTCCTCTTTTCAAACTTCCTTGAATCCATCAGCTCCGGTTTGGGGCCTTCTGCGCTAGCGCAACATTCCAGAGAAATGATGTGAAACAGAAATGCATCAAATTCCTGATCTGGAATACATCGCTGGGTTATGCCTGTCCGTGGCCCCTCAGTAGATACTGTAAAAAGGGGCTCTGGGGTGTCCGCGGAAAGGCATTTTTACATCTGCGCTGCGCGAAGCTGCTAGCACCTCTGGGGAGCCATGTGTTCAGTTTAATTCTTTGAGTCTTTGGAATGTGTGAGTGCTGTAAAAGTCACAGCTATCTATGGAACTGATTAGTGGCTTGTTCTGCATTGATAGTCTGCAGGCATTTGTTTAATCTATAAAAAAGCTCCAAATAAATTACAGTAAAAAGATCCGCAAATGTTACCGTTCCAAAACATTTAATTTAACTCAGGTTCATAGGATGATCATATGATAAAAGACTCATTTTTTTGTAATCAAAGCTGTACGGAGCAAAAGTAAATGACCCCCAGCACTGCACAGTGGAAAAACTGTCTGTCACGACCTGCTAGAGCAGCTGACATTTCCAGTGTGGGTCCGGTCTAAACAAGCTGTGACCGCCCCAAACCAACCCCTACCAACAGAGGTTCGTGCTCTGGCCTATGAATGTTTTTAAATGCTGGAATAATAAGGATGGGTCATGGTTATGAATAAAGAAAGATTATTCAACTCACACTATACAGTGTTTATATGCTTGAGAGGGAATCTGATGAAATTTTAAATACAGTCAAATACAGTCAAACCAAAAATTATTCAGACACCAGATATTGTATTTTTTTTTAGTAGTGGGTGTGGGACACTATAGTCAATTTATGTAAGTGAGGATAGCAAAATAAAGTAAACTGTGACACATTATACCCAAAAATTCTTCATACAGTAGACTAAATTTGGGACCAAAAATTATTCAGACACTTTGTCCTTTTTACACCACAGACATTACTTGGTAACTGGTCAACAAAGTAATGAAAGTTGTGTAAATTTGGTCTGAATTTTTGGTTGACTGTAAACCATTACATACCTTTCTATAAAAATTATCTGACATTACTAAAGATGAATTTGTTCTGACACAGTTTAACACAGTTCTTATCATATTTTGGTACCACTTTCTAAACAATAGTGAATAAACTTTGATAATGTTAGAAATGTTTAAGGTGTCTGAATACATTTTGGTTTGACTGTATTTGTGTTTATATTTATAGCCTAATAAGCACTCATCAAAAAAAGCTTGCCACAGCACTCCGGCAGATATAATAATTATAGTGTCAAAGGAAAAAAGCATGAAGACTGCATTAACGTTTTACACAGAGTTTCTAAGTTTTGTGTTCAAGTTCACAGAGCCAGAGATGGAAGAAAGCACATCCTGTTCGCTTTAATTATTTTACAAAAGTTGAATGTTTCGTTGTTAAAACAAAATTTCTCATTACTATAATCCAGTAATATATTCCTGTAATGCATTTTTATGCATAAGATTCAAATCAGCATGATTTAAGCCATAATAATGTAATCTATATATTCTAAATTTACATTTAAAAAAAGAAATGAGTATTTTTATTATGAAAGGATGCATTAAATCACAGTAAAGACATTTATAAATATAGCTGCAAGCAGTGATTACTGGGGTTCAAGCACTTAAGGCATTTAAGCACATAAGGAAAAAGACATCACATATTATTTAGCAAGGCTGTACCCACCTAAATCAATAATTAAAAAAGCGTTTTCTGCAAATCCAGGTAATTTACCATAGAAATATGATGTTTGTTAATGTTTATGACAATATAGTGTTATAGTGCCAGCTGTGAACCAGTCTGCTTAAAACTTTGCATGCTTGTTTAGAATCACCTGTCTCATGTGCTCAACAGGTTTTGTGAAGTTTTGAGTTTTCCTTTAGGCTTTATAGGATTTTTGGTAAATTTGGACAGGCCCCTTTTCTAAACGACCTCGTTATAGCTTCCCAAAGGGTAAATTTCAACACTTTTTTTAAATTATTGGCCTAGAGAGTCCAGAGAATTGTACTGCAGTGCAGCTTTTTTCCAACCTAGTTTCAAAAGTAGAACTTACATCTTCTCAGTTATTTAAAAACTGATTTGATTGACAGCAGTGGTTCTAGAGGCAAAAATGCAATGGCCAATAGCGGCCATGTTTTTTGAGATACGCAAATATCCCTGAAGACACTTGTGGCACTTCGGGCCAAGACATGCACAGCAATTATCATATTGATAGGACAAATGGTTGTGCAGTTACAGGCATTTTTATGTTTTTTTTTCTTCTAATAGCACCATTTTTCCTGTGACCTCAGATTGAGCTCTTATATAAGTCTTCTGAGTTTGGTGAGGATATCTCATTCCGTTCAGGAGTTACAGGCTTTTTACTAAAAAAATGGCCCAGCTCCTTTTAAACGTTTTGTTTCCCCTTTGTGACGGTGAGTTGAAAATTCAACTTTTTTTTTTTTTGATAATAACTGATGTTCACTTTCCAGAGAATCTTTGTGTACTGGTTTGTTTCCAATCAGGCAAAAAACCTAGGACTAGTTTGCAAAAGTATGTTTTTCAAAGAATCCGAAATACCCCCAAATTTTGCCAGGCTCATGACTGAATCTGAGGTGTATGTTTTGTCCGACATGAGCCAAGAATTCCAACGACATAAGACACTTGAGCCTTATGCTGAGCAATGATTATATACTGTAATCAAAATCATGTGGTCATTTTCTTTGCTTATCATTTTCCCCAGTTTCTCGACCTCTTCCTGAGGCAGTGGGTAAAGGTAAAGAACAAGCCTCAAATAATTTTAAGGGAAACTCAGTGGGATATTGAACCCTTCCCTTTCAATTGTTCTCTCCAGTTATAAATACGCTCAGTGACCACCTTGACCTTTGTGAAGCCGTTTATATAGAATGGAGACTCAACAGAAGAAGCCATAATGACAGACAAAAAGTCTACACCGCAACTCTGATTCATTTCTCTCTCTCCCTCTCTTGGGTCTTATGAGAGCATGGCGTGAGTAGGGCAGAGTGGACTTGTGCATCTGTTTGAAATGCTGGACGTGCCAATAAGCTGGAGGGATTTTTTTAGACAGAGTCCTTCCTCATCCCTGTTCCTCCTCTTCGTTTTCTAGCACAGAGGAATGTGCGGAAATGAGCAAATATAAAACACCAGTGTGAACCACCCCCCATGGATCTAACCCCTTTCCCGCCAACTCCTCACAATCTGTGTCTCCTTATAATTCCTCTGGCTTTGAGACGTCTGGCCTGGTTCAGGAGTCTGGAGTTCAACCAACATATTGTTTACCAGCATCCTTCTGCTGAAATTTACGTTGAACTTCTGAAAATAGTATAAACGAAGAAAGACAGAGGCACAAAGGGATTATAAATTTGTCAGGGTCATATTAACGGCACTGAAGTAGAGCATTAGGAGACAATTATGAGTGAGTCAACATTTGCTGAATGGCAAGAATGTTTGTTTTAGGGATAAGTAAAGACCTAACAAAGACTAACAGTTAAAAAGTCTAAGTCTAAGCAAAAGAATAAGCTTAGAAAATGTATTTATCTACTCATTGCTCAGCACATTTAATCAAATTTATGTTGATGTCACATTATATTCCGAACACTGCTTGTGACTGAGGTTAAACAGGTTACTATGGGTTGCACTAATCGCTTTTGGCACATAAAAAATAGACAAGTCAGATTCTGATCAGTATAGAAGTGCTATGCACAGCTTGTTATTTTTGGATCAGTCTTAATGACCGGTAGCAGACAGATCCATCCTGCTTGGCTGGAGACTGGAGCTCAATATCGTGACCCAATATCTGGAAAACGTCCGAGAGGACAAGTTTGGACAGCCTGTCGCCCTTGTAGGGGGACACCGAAACGAGAGAAAAACAAACAAGCCCCAAACAAATAAGGATTCACTCACTGGCCCATTAATTTAATAAGTGACAGAAGCAAAAACAATGAAATGAGGACATAGGTGGTGACTGGAATATGGTAATGCTTCAGAATTCTTTGCTTGTGATTGTTTAGCCAAGTCCACATTGTGTGCAACAAACGTCTTGTAGTAAAAGTCTTGTTTTTTCTTCACTAAGAAGACAATCCTGACAGAATCAATATAATCTAGTTTGTCTTGAGGTGTTATTCTCAACCTTTTTCACTCCAGGCCTCCTCACTCCCACAACAATATTTAAAGACCCCATGACTTTTGCAGTCTTTGTCAATTTTTTTTTTTTTTTTAATTTTCACACAATTCTTGGCATAGCTAGAAAAATTTATATCTTGGCATTACTAGAAAAATGTATATTCATTATAAAAATTCCTATGGAGTTATAAGGTTACCTCATATATCCAGGTTTTTCAGTACAGTGGTTCTTCAAAAAAAATTAGTATTTTAATCTGAATTTTTAAAAATTCTTTTGCATACAGTTTTATGCAAAAGTTTTGGAAACCTTTCAGAATCTGTGAAAATGTGAATAATTGTAACGAAATGAAAGAGATCATACAAAATGCATGTTATTTTTTACTTAGTACTGTCCTGAGTAAGTTATCTTACATAAAAGATGTTTACATATAGTCCACAAGAGAAAATAATAGTTGAAATGATTAAAATAACCTGCTGCGAAAGTTTGGGAACCCTTTGTTTTTAATACTGCGTGTGGTTACATGGATGATCTATGAATGTGTTTTTGTTTTGTGATGGTTGTTCATGAGTCACTTGTTTGTTCTGAACAGTTAAGCTGAGCACTGTTCTTCAGAAAAATCCTCCAGGTCCTGCAGATTCTTTAGTTTTCCAGCATTGTTTGCATATCTTTTGCACTAAGGACAACAGAGGGTCTCAACCACAACTATTAAAAAAGGTTCAAACATTCACTGATGCTCCGGAAGGAAACATGACGCATTAAGAGCCAGGGGGTGAAAAGCTTTTGAATTTGAAGATCAAGGTAAATTGTACTTAATTTGTCTCCCGGGAAACATCTTCTGTTTCTTCCGAAAGGGCAGTACTAAATGAAAAAAACATATTTCAACCAAATAAGAAAAATCTGGACATCTGCAAATTCTTAATGCATCCTGTTTCCTTCTGGAGCATCAGTGAGTGTTTAAACCTTTTTTAATAGTTGTGTTTGAGTCCCTCTTGTCCTCAGTGTGAAAAGATGGATCTCAAAATCATACAGTCACTGCTGGAAAGGGTTCAAATATGCAAAAGATGCTGGAAAACTGAAGAATCTGCAGGACCTGGAGGATTTTTCTGAAGAACAGTGCTCAGTTTAACTGTTCAGAAGAAACAAGGGACTCATGAACAACCATCACAAAACAAAAAAACAGTCATAGATCATCCAGGTAACCACACACAGTATTAAGAACCAAGGTTTCCAAACTTTTGCAGGCGGTCATTTTAATAATTTCAGCTATTTTTTTTGTCTTGTGGACTATATGTAAACATATTTTATGTAAAATATCTTACTCAGGACAGTACTAAATTAAAAATAATATTCATTTTGTATGACCTCTCTTATTTTGTTAAAATTATTCACATTTTCACAGATTCTCCAAGGGCTTCCCAAACTTTTGCATAAAACTGTATAAAGCTAGGGCACTGTTACCACCTCTGGCAAGCTCCAAAAATAACCCCCCAAAAAATCATAAAACTAGGGGTGTGCGATATATATCATCTATGATAATATTGTGATTGTTGTTCAATAGTAATTGACTTACATTTTAAACACAAGTTCCTGTTTTTGCTGTATTTCGACAACGAAAATAGTTCCAAACAACTGTTTTGCATCTCTGTGCAACACACAATTACTGAATCAATCAGCCGTTCGAACGAATCAGCTAAATGAATGACTCAATGACTCGCTCATGCAGTGATTTGCCGCTAACTACTGTCAATTTTAGGGTTATATTTAAAGCATTTTTTCCCTTTTTTCCCCCCAAATCATTTCATATATCACGTTTTGTATTTAAAACATCTAAACATTATTTATGCATTTGTAACTGCAGGTTAACTGCATTCATGTCCTGCATTAAAGAGTTTATGTGAATGGATCTAAACACCATTTCAGATGCAGATTCTGTGTCACCTCTGCATTGCAAAGAAACATTTTGTTGAAACTGATTCCATTTGATTAGTAACAGCCCTAGTGTCTTACTTTTTGAATTTCCACTTCCAGAACAACAATTTACAAAAAATGTACTCACCCCCTTGTCATCCAAGATGTTCATGTCTTTCTGTCTTCAGTCATAAAGAAATTATGGTTTTTGAGGAAAACATTTCAGGATTTTTCTTCATATAATGGACTTCACTGGTGCCCCGATTTTGAACTTCCAAAATGTAGTTTAAATGCAGCTTGAAAGGGCTCTAAAGGATCCCAGCAGAGGAAGAAGGGTCTTATCTAGCGAAATGATCTGTCATTTTTTTCAAAAAAATGAAAATTTGTATACTTTTCAAGCACAAAAGCTCATGTAGCACAGGCTCTGGGATGTGCATCCACGACACTACAAATCATGTCTAAGTTCATCTTTTGTGTACTCTGGCTAAAAAGGTAGAATATGGCAAAAAACTCCATCTTATTTTCTCCTACAACTTCAGAATCGTCCGACGTCGTTGTACCTTTTTGTTTGTAAACAGCGTTTGACTTACTTGCACTTCCTTAGTCTTTGCACGTTCGCTTTGTAAACACTGGGTCTGTAGTTCTGCCTACATTTCGCGTGACCTTTCAACGTGATTCAGTAGCACGTAGTGTCGTGGACGCGATCTCAGAGCCTGTGCTACATATGAATACAGTTTTTTATTTTCCAATAAGACCCTTTTTTGCTAGATAAGACCCTTCTTAATCGGGTGGGATCGTTTAGAGCCCTTTGAAGTTGCATTTAAACTACATTTTGAAAGTTCAAAATCGGGGCACTAATGAAGTCCATTATATGGAGAAAAATCCTCAAGAGCTTTCCTCAAAAACCATAATTTCTTCACGACTGAAGACAGAAAGACACAAAGACTTCTCCTTTAATTAAAAGTAAGAATTTGACACAAAATATTATGCACACATTTAATTTGGTAAAAAATGGCCTAATAAAATGCCCATAAATGGTAAAAATCAATTTAGGAAAAAGTTAATTACAAAAACCTTGAAACGTCTTAAACCTGCCGAAGTACCTGCACCATAACACTTAGCAAAATATCATCTAATTATTGATACTGACAAAATTTCAGAAAATATTAAGATATAATTTTTTGTCATTATCACACACCCCTACATAAAACATAAAATTAGTCCATATGAATGTTGTTTTTTGAAGCTTTACAGCCATGGCCAATATGAACAACATGAATTTCATCGTTCTTCAGAGTCTCTCCTTTTGTACTCTAAATCCACAACAACAGTACACACATCATGAGTGTGAGCAAATAATGACAGAATTTAATTTGGCAGAACTATTTCTTTTAATTTCTGTCTCAGTGCAGTGAATGATTAAATCTGTATCACAATGACTCTATTAATAGTAGTACAAACCAAAACTGACATTCTGAACCCACACAACACTACAATTATAGCATATATTGTCTGATGTCATGGTCTCTGGTTGCCTGTGGTTGTTGGACGAAGGAAGAGAGACTAATAGAGAAACTCAATACAGGCACCTCTGACCTCTCTCTGCGCCTGTTGCCAGCTGGCCCAGACAGTCTCTGCTGCATTTAAGAACTGGATGTGCTTAAAATATTACAGGGTAGACACTTTGGAGAAAAAAACAATGAGGGCCAGGGCAAAAAAGGTCAAAAAAATAAATAAATTCAAGTATTTACTCTGGAATAAATCTATAAACAGCCCCAATGGGAAGTGCTTGAAAAAAATTTGTCAGTGATTAAGCAGCGCCTTTGTTTGTATAGAGAAACTGCATTTATTATAAACAGTTTAACCAGTGTTTCACAGAATATGCTGGTTTTGGTTAAAGCTAAAGCAATCACCTGTAAACAGGAAATTGCATATATACTTATACTACCAACAATTACGAAAAAACGTCAGCAGATCAAAATCTGTGAATCAAAAGTGAGGTCTAGACTGAGATTTGTGTGTGTTTGGCAAGTTTTTTTCTGTTGGAATCATTGCAGTGGCTTTAAACAACAGTTTACATTCTTTCAATGGAGGAAAGCCAATATGTCTTGGAGTCCAGTTCATATGCAAGTTATGATAATGTCATGATGGATATCAACAATAAAGGTAGGTTTGCGAGGTCCTTTCCAAGCACGTCATCCTTCAAGTTAACAGTGCAAATGCTGCCAACACTGAGAAGTGGGGTCCCAATCGCAAGGCTTATTAAAGAAATTAAAATGCCATAAACTGTTTTCAGGCATCAAACTGTACAAATTCTCCAACATCAAAGTTTTTCATAACCCTGTGTACTGTTAATTTGACCGAGACGAGAAAGGGAAATACCAAGAAAATAGCCTGTGGCTGTGTTCACGTGGTCATCTGAGAATGTGTCAGATTTGCACTCTCATTCTCAGCAGATCACTCATCTTCTGCATCCTGATCCTTATGGACCACAACTACTGAAAGTCCTCTGGCATGACTTGTGTAACTGATGACTGTGTTAAATCTGAAAACAAGTGCTTTCTACCACAACACACCTTGTTACACATGATTACGATAGGTCATGCAGGTTGAACCCAATAAGCTGTTTCCAAATAAGTACTAGAACTGACATTAAGCAGACCATGTAAAACTACTGCCAAAAAAGGGATTTGAATTGTGGTTCTTATTTTGATTTTTCATTTTAATTGCAGTTATTTTTTATTCCTCTTTAGTTTTAATTGACTTGAATTTACTCTTAAATTACTCTAATTTTTCTCAATTTTTTCATTCAGCTTTAACTTTATTTCATTTTATATTTTCATTTTCATCTGATTTCAATTAACGAAAACTATTTTTAATATTTTATTAAAATAAAATAGCCTTAACAACACTTGTCTAGAATCAGTTAAAATATTAATTTTAATTTTAAATTAACTCATAATATAAATGTTATATTATCTTAACATTTATCTTAACATTTTAGCCTTATCAGATAAGAAAAAATAGTCCATTACAATGTATAAAACCTTTAGCCAAGCAACAAGACAAAACCTGAAACACTGTATATGTACAAAAATAAACAGTCATGTTAATAAATTCTCTTATTAGGTAATTTTTTATAACAATTGATAACTGAGATGCAAGACACGAATTGCACTGTATGAATCAAGAGTGAGCGAGTCTGCAGTGTACAAAAGTAGCGGCGAGTCTTCTGATATACAGTATTGCCAATATTAGAAAATATCTGACCACTAGATGGCATGACTGGCCAATCAAAATTGAGTAATCCAGAAAGCCATGTGATAAATTTAAAATTAGACCAGTACATAAATTATCTAATTTCAAACTTATAAGGGAATATCCACCTTTTTCTTCCTGTAAGAGCGGGTGCGGCCATTTGTAAATTTTATGGGTCTGGCTTTCAGTCTCCCAGCTATTTTTAACTGTACAAAACAGCTCATTTTGCTGCTTGATATTGCAAATTGGTGTCTACTACCATATTATTTTAATGTATTAACTTAATTATGAGCACACAGGTTTGTAGTGCAAACATCTTTACTATTTACTGCATGTTGTTATTCTTCTTGTTATTTCCAACTAACAAACCAGAAGTCCCACCCATAGGCTTATACTTCTGCGTTAAAGAAAAAAGTGGATACTATATATATCAAAGTGCTTTAATTGGTGCATGTCACTTGGGGTGAAGCTATTTTATAATATTTTGCATTTCAAATCACATTGGTTCAACAGCAGTTGAGCACTGCATATCAGATAACAGGTGATTTAGTCTCTCACCTAAATTTATGTCTTAAATTTAAGGTCTTGAACCAGTTCCTGTGTTATTTTCTGATGTCAGTGAAAACGTAACCAAGGAGGAATAGCCTACAGCAAAATGAGTCATGCAAAATCTTCTTTAATTACCACAAAGAGAACATAGCAGGGTCACAAAGAGAACATCTTAAAAGTTCATAGCACAGCATAAGCACCGTTGCACAAGGAAATCATTCAAGACCACAGAACGAGGTTGTTTTGGGGTGAAATATGACCACAAGCCCAGTCTGTATGTGCATTTTTGTTAAATTCCAGTTATGCCAACCCAATCTAAATGGCTTTGTATGATTGCCTAGGGATTTCCAGATCACTTAAACTGCATTAAAGCACAACTGGGTCAAAAAAACAGACTGTGATGACTTCATTTGCTGGCCTACAAAGCTATTGGGGGGGGGGGTAGACAGAAAATGAAAGAAAAAGACACGGACATATATATATGCAGTGTTGCGATTCTTACTTGTAAAGATAATGCATTATTGTGTTACTCCCTAAAAATGTTGTAGCGTGCCTCCCATCCCATAAATCTGAATAAGCTTTGTACTTTGTTACTTTTAATATGAAACAAAGTCTCAGATTTCAAATTCTGTGCATTGTATTACAATATTCAAACAATAAATGCCGTTTTGGTGGTGTTTAACATGGAGTGACAGATTGCTGTAGTGCCTCAGTTTGAGAGAAGCAGCAGCGCGAAAGCGCGCCTGAACTGATCATCTTCTCTGCTTTATTATTAGTTACAGCACAAAATAAACATGAATAAACATCCAACGGTACATTAAAAGAAAGAGTACAATTTACCGGAATCCATATCTTGTCCTAAGTAATCGTTCATCAGTGTTTCAACTGAACAAATACGTCGGTAACAGCTTGAAAACAATGTAACATAATGTCACATTAACCTCAAAAAAACATTATTATAAAAACTTCACTGAGTTTCATTTAAGCGTCTGTATACAAATCAGTTAATTTTAACCTTCAATATTATAGTAATGTAGTGCCAACTGACTCTCAGCTCATGAATTATTTTTATTTTTAATTTTAGTTATTTTTTTACTCCTTTTTAGTTTTAATTCACTTAATAAAAATGTAAAATTTCTCTAATTTTCAGCTAATTTTTCATTTAATTTAACATATTTTATTTCATTCTATTATTTCGTTTCTAATTTTCTTTTTGAAATTTGTAAGTTTAAGTTTTTCATTCGTTGTTTGATTACAGCTTTATTTCAGTTAACAAAAACAAATTTTAATAGTTTTAGACTTTACAATAACAGCCCACTAAACAAATTAATACATTGACCCGAAATATTGATTTTCATTTTAATTTTTTAATGTACATTTATCTCATGTACATTTTACAGCATTAGTTGAGAGATTTTTCTTCCTTGAGAAAATTTGGCATGTACTGATAAAATATATCCAAAAATAATCAATATCGAATCGAATCTGTGTCAAAACCCAGCCCTACAGAACACTCTATATATGTACAATAATAACCTTCAAAATAAAATTTTAAAAAAGAGAAAAAAAAATCTAACAACACTTAATGCCATCAAGTATTCTTCATTATTTCACTTGTAAATGGAAAAGCAAAAGGAAAGTCCCAAGAGCCAAATTAACCCCGGCTGACCTCTGGACTGAAACTCAATCTAAAGTGCTCAGCGGGGACACGATAGGTGTTGAAAAGCCAGTCTGCCTTTCCACTGCTGTATTCTTGGAATGTCTAAAGTTAGAAATATTGAACCTACAACTAAAACCGACAGTTATGAAACTTCTAATCCCAAATCTTTGGTTAGGATAACCTAAATGAGTCCATTGAGCAATTTGATTAATTTCAAATTGCTAGCCACAGTGGATTTAGCAGAGAGCAAACACACAAACCGGGAACAATTAATAGAACAAGACAGTCCATTTAAAGGTCTCTCAGTGTATTATCACCTCTCAGTGTGTAGTGCTCCAGGGTCATCTGGGGTACGCCATAACAGCCATCTCTGTTTGGAAAGAAAACATTATGATCCTTCCCATCGATCAGCACACTCCAAGCACCATATTTTATTTCAGATCAGTATAATCTTTCAAGAAAAACAAGTGTAACTCTAAACAGCATTAATGAACTGTGTCAGTATAGGAAGTCATGTGTAAAGCAGACGATGGATATTTTTCACTCTGTTGATTTTTCTTTACGATCGTTTCCTGTGAGGATTTTCACCTTTAACTGTTTTGTCTCAAAACAAATGCTTCTGAAAATAGGTCAAACACATATCTAAAATTATTTTAACCTTTTTGGTAAACATGACATTGAGCAGTCGTGGATGAATATATGTGCTCTAAGTCTCACTAAATGAGACTTTAGCTGAAATGTTGTATCTGACCTTGTATATTGTGTGACAGTTATATAAGAAAATGTGCTTTGTGGTGAAGGCAAACAATTTTAATGAGACAGAAGAATTTCTACTGGTGAATCACAAACAAACTCTAAATAATCCAATCACATGTAATTTACTTTATTTATAGATCTCAAAATCGTTTTTGGTAAAGGATTTTTTTTACCCATATATGGACATGTTTGTCAGTAATAACTGTGATTCTTTGGATACAGTTGAAGTCAAAAGTTTACATACACCTAGCAGAATCTGCAAATCGTTAGTTATTTTACCAAAATGAGAGGGGTCATACAAAATGCATATTATTTTTTATGTAGTACTGACCTGAATAAGATATTTCACAGTTGTTGTTCATGAGTCCCTTGTTTGTCCTGAACTGCTGACTGTTCTTCAGAAAAATCCTTCAGATCCTACAAATTCTTTTCAGCATTTTTGTGTATTTAGTCCCTTCCAACTAAATATGATGTATGATTTTGAGATCCATCTTTTCACACCGAGGACAACTGAGGAACTCATATGCAACTATTTCAAAAGGTTCAAACACTCACTGATGCTCCAAAAGGAAACACGATGCACAAGGGGTGTAAACTTTTGAACAGAATGAGGATGTGTACATTTTTCTTATTTATCTTTTTTTTTTTTTTTTTTTTTAATTAATACTGCCCTTTAGAAGCTACAGAAGATACTTACATGCTTCTAAGAAGACATAATAAGTTAAATTTACCCTGATCTTCAAATTCAAAAAGTTTTCACCCCCCGGCTCTTAATGCATCATGTTTCCTTCTGAGGCATCGGTGAGTGTTTGAACCTTCTGTAATAGTTGGATATGAGTCCCTCAGTTGTCCTCAGTGTGAAAAGATGGATCTCAAAATCATACAGTCATTGTTGGAAAGGGTCTAAACACACAAAAGTGCTGAAAAATCAAATAATTTATGGAACAGTGTCCAGTTTAACTGTTCAGGACAAACATGGGATTTATAAACAACTATCACTAAAAAAAAACAAAAAACAGCTGAATTCAGCTATTGTTTTCTCTTGTGGACTATATGTAAACGTCTTTTATGTATAATATCTTATTCAGGTCAGTACTAAATAAAAAAATAACATGCATTTTGTATGATCCCTCTTATTTTAGTAAAATAATTAACATTTTGCAGATTCTGCAAGGTGTATGTAAACTTTTGACTTCAACTGTCAATTGTGCTGCAGAAATGGCTCAGCATAAAAACAGATTCACAATTTTAATTCAAAATCACCAAACGTGATTAAAACACAGCTCACATACTCACCAACGCTGCATTTGTTTGATCAAAAACACAGTAAAATTGTAATATTGTGAAATGTTATTACAATTTCAAAGAACTGTTTTCTATTTTCATATATTTTTAAATAATAATTTATTCATGTGATGGCAAATCTGAATTTTCAGCATCAATACTCCAGTCTTTAGTGTCACATGATCCTTCAGAAATCAATCTAATATGCTGATTTGCTCCTGGAGGAACATTTCTTATTATGATCAATGACGAACAGTCGTGCTGTTTTACATTATAATGGTTGGGAAATTGTTCATTTGTAACACTTGTCTGTTATGAGTGACATACGTGGCTATGAGCATGTGTTAGCATAACAAAGATGTCAAAATCATGTCAAAGATATATTACATCAACAGGTCAGCATACAGAACATTCCATCTTCAGGATTTCTAAGAAAACGTTCACCCAAGCCTACGTTTGGTTTCATCTGCTTCATTATGCAACAGCAATCTCTTCTTTTTGCATGCCATCTCTGGGCCTGCATGAACTCACAGAGATTTGGCACTAGTTCCAACTGTGAAAACCTACGTGCTATATCACCATCAACAAATATCCCTGCACGCTTTCAAGAATGTCACAGATGTGTTTGGAAAAACTACTAATCTTATTCTCTGTGGTTGCAGACAGCAAACTCCAATTAAATGCTTCTGTGTCTAATTACGCCTCTTACGCGATTGCGGACACAGTGATGATTCAAGGGAAATCATCCCATGGGTTATATAACTATTACTAATGATGCCAATTGCAATCTAAAAATTTAGGTCATATTAAGTTATTTTTCCCTTTCACAAAACCTCCAAAACGTTAAGTAATTTTAATCAGTTGACAAATAATGTTTCTTAAACCCATCAAGTAGCAGACCAGCTGTCTTTTTCATAACAAAAATTGTAAAAACTATCTGCAGCTGATGGTACATGCCATTCTGTGGGATCATCAATACCTTATATGGTCCAGAGTTAAGTTAGATTTAACTGCCACGCACTGGCACATTATAGACCTTATAAGGAATGTGCAGGAGAGTAATTACACTGTTGTCGAACACTGCAATGCAGTTTACCTGTCATTAATAGGCGTCATCCCTACGCCTTCCAAAACAAAAACTGTGATGAGGCTCTGGATAGACAATATCAATGTCTACGACGGTACATGCCGTACATGTACATGCCAATAAATATATATGAGTATATTTGACAGTTCTCTATAAATAACAGATTTCTGGTGATATAAAGCACATTTGGAGAGAACGAAAGTCCAAATCTCACTTTAAAGAGCTCAGTCATACTCATTTTTAAATATAGAAAAAGCATTTGGCGCAACATCTGTTTTATTATTTAACATTATGTAACAGAAGAGACATCTTGGAATTATTTTAATCAAATAAATTGTTAGGGCAAGCCACAGATCAAAAAGCTAATTGTGATTAAAATTGTGATTTTTTTTTTTTTTTTGTGAACAATATGTAACACTCATAGGCAGTTGTAAAGACAACTGCTTTCAAAACTAATAGTAAGAAATGTTTCTTGAGCATGAAATCAGCATATTAGAATGATTTCTAAAGGATCATGTGACAAATTCAAGCAGAAAATATTTATTTGAATAATATTTCACAATATTACTACTTTCCTTAATGAGCATAAGCGATCAATTCATGTTTCGAAAACACTGAAAAATCTGAATTATTCCAAACTTGATGGCCACCAGTGCTGTTTTTAAACATCTCATATGAATTTCATTCATAAATAATTTTTTCCAGTCATTGGGGTTGTTTTTAGCAATGTGTTGATGGAAGTATCTAAACAAGTCACGCAGCAAATTACAAAAAATAATAAAGAGGTGGAGCAAAAATCAACTGAGGATTTAGTCGATGTTGTTTTGTGTTTATTATGCAGTTTAACTGAACATGATCTGCTTTTTAATAATTCACCTGCACTTATATATGACTTTACTACATGATATTATAAACAATGTACAGTGCACTAGTGCACATATATTACTTTTACTGTGTTCTGAGTGAGGCACACACATGCGCGTTCTGGTTACATAAATCAGTAAATAACTGAACAGGCTATAACAGAGGCCAGACAGTCTGTTCTGATTTATCTGTGAACAATTAAAGACCTTTTCAACACTGGACACTAAAACTACATCAGTCAGAACCTGCATGCTTCTGAGGCACAGAAGGGTTTCGTTTTTACGGATGTTTATCACATCGCCCTGACTATTAATGACCCGAACCTGATGTTCCAGACCCAGAACTCTACACATGATGACTGACGACCAGCGCATTCTCAAACTTCTCAAACCCCTGCCCTAAATCCATCAGGCTTTCGATTGCACTGTTTGCGCTCTTCTGCTACGGTACACATGTGTTTCGCCTTAAGCAAGTGTATTTTTAGAAAGCGTTGGGGAGGTGGCGGACTCTGAATGGTACACGTGGGGGCAGAGGGTGATGGCTGGGGGCAATTACTAGAAGTGTAATTATATGAGAGCGGGTTGAAGTTCAACTCATGATTAATATGAGGAGAATGCGAAACATCCTCACAATGGACTATGATGGTGAGGGATGAGCTGATAATTGGTTTAGTCTTTCAAAATCCTTCCATATCCAGCATCTTTATTCAGAAACTAGAGTAAGTTTCTTTGTTACTCACACATAGACTAAAAAATATTGGAAACACATGGCCAAGTCCCTGTTTGTGTGTGTGAAGTGGATAAACATTTCAACGTGCAATGCCGAAAACAACAATGTAAACCAAACGAAAGCTCTGCATTCCTGACTAACATTTACTTATTTACTTCAATTCCTGGTAATTTGGATGCTTGTAAAAGAGAGATGGGATTCTCTGTTGTGGTTTGGTTTGCTGGGGGCATGAAACGTCTTAGGAGTCTTAGGAGGATGAATTCTATGAATTATGACATGGAAAAAAGGGAGTGGAGAGGAGTAGTCAGCATTGTGCCTTTAAGAGGTCATTATATTTCACTAGGGCAAGATGTCTCTCAGAAACTTAGCTTGCGTGTTAAAACACCTGCTCCGGTTCTACATGGAGGTCAAATCGGAACACAGTTGGCTGTCATCAAACAAAACAGGGCGGAGGAAATGAAGGAGAAGCACGGTAGTACAAACGTAAGCATTAAAGTTCGCTGATAAACAAAATTAGAAATAAATCATTAGAACCGAAGACTTGGTTAACAGGTGCGAGCGAAGGGAGAGATAGTGAGAGTACACTACGTTTGTTCTGAGGTAATCACAACCATATGATACACAGAAAAAACAGATGTGAGTATTACGTTTCATACAACAGTCTAACAGACAAGACGTTAAAAGTGAGTTAGTTACGTTTTAGACAGTACTGCCAGTACTTTGTCTATTTTTTGCTCTGCCGACGAGAAATGAGTCCAACGGCCACAACAGAATCAGCCGTTATGCGTCTTGGAGGAGTACAAAGTAGAGGTGTTTCTGTCCTGAATGAATCTGTGAATGAATTCTTTTTGAACAAATTGATTCTATGAATCTAGTCATTCAGTGATTTTTTAATTTGATCTTAATTTATGAATTTAATCAACACATTGATTCAATAAGAGTTTGGGGTCGGTAAGATTTTGTGTGAATGAATTCTTTTTGAACTGAATGATTCAATGAGTCACCTAACTTGTTTAGTTTCTGAATGAATCTGTAGTAAATGAGTCATTAACTTGTTTAGTTTTGAATGAATCTGTGTTTGTAAATGATTCTTTCAATAAATGACTCATTGTGATTACTGGCATAACGATGTAACCTGAAGGAGTGACTGAAAATTTGATCATAAATATTAAATAATAAATATATTCTTTTTGAACGAACTGATTCAGTGAATCACCTATAGTCGTTTCTGAATGAATCCCTGTTTGTGAATGAAGTAGTTGAGTAAATGATAAAATGACTCATAAGGACTAGCTAGTTGCCACCTACTGGCTTAAGGATGTAACCTGCAGAATATAACTGAATTTGATCTTAATTTATGAATTTAATCACAAATAATAAATATAAACACATTGCCATTTGAGGGTTTGGGGTCAATAAGAGTTTGGGGTCGGTAAGATTTTGTGTGAATGAATTCTTTTTGAATGAATTGATTCAATGAGTCACCTAACTTGTTTAGTTTCTGAATGAATCTGTGTTTGTAAATGAATTCTTTCAATAAATGACTCATTGACTCATAAAGAGCTATTTGTCACCTACTGGCATAACGATGTAACCTGAAGGAGTGACTGAAAATTTGATCATAAATATTAAATAATAAATATATTATTTTTGAACGAACTGATTCAGTGAATCACCTATAGTCGTTTCTGAATGAATTCGTGTTTGTGAATGAATTAGTTGAGTAAATGATAAAATGACTCATAAGGACTGGTAGCTAGTTGCCACCTACTGGCTTAAGAAAAAAAGTGGCTGAAAATGTAATCATAAATAATAAATCTAAATACATTACCTTTCAAAGGTTTGGGGACACTAAGAGTTTAGGGGTTAGTAATATTTTGTGTGAACAAATTCTTTCTAAACAATTTGATTCAATAAATCACCTATAATAGTTGTTAGTTTAGTTTCTGAATGAATCTGTGTTTGTGAACAAATTTGTTGAGTAAATGATTCAGTGACTCATTGACTACTTAATTGCCACCTACTGTGTAAATGTACATTTTAAATATAAATACATTACCATTCAAAGGTTTAGGGTCAATAAGAGTTTTGGGGTTTGAGTAAATGATTCAATGACTCATAAAGACTCGTAGCTAGTTGCCACCTACTGGCGTAACGATGTAACCTGCAGGAGTGACTGAAAATTTGATCATAAATAATAAATAATAACTATTAAATACATTACCGTTCAAAGGTTTGGGTACAACAAGATTTTTGGGGTTAGTAAGATTTTGTCTGAATGTTTTTTTTAATGAATTGATTCAATGAATCATCTATAATAGTCACTTGTCTGATTTCTAAATGATTCCGTGTAATGAATTGTTTGATTACTACTTTTTATTCAGCAAGGGCGACTTTTATACACATTAAACTGATAAAATGTCACAGTAAAGATATTAATAATGTTAACTTCAAATAAATGTTTTTTATTTATCAAATCATCTTGAAAAAATGTACATTACAGTTTCAACTTCATATTGATAGAAATCAAAAAATTATTTCTGAAAGATTATTTGATACTAAAGACTGATATATTAAAGACATATAAAGACAATATATTGAAATATAAAACAGTTATTTTAAATTGTAACAATATTACATTTTTACTGTATTTCTGAACAGCTAAACGCAGACTCAGTGACCCCAAATTTCTAAATTGTAATGTATATCCTACTTTTTTTTATTATTATTATTATTATTAGTCTAATATAACTGACTGATAAATGTGTGTGAGAAATTATTTTTGGTTGTCTCAATAAAAATAGGCAGAGGGAAATTCAATGCTATTCTCATAATCAGGTGAAGGGACGCCTCTTTTTTCCTGAACTTCACCTTGAGCCCGTCAGCTGTTCACTGCTTTCCTCCTCCCCTCTTTACAGAAGCCGCAGCGATCACCACCCACATGCAGGTGCTTCCTCTCCTCCTCCCTGGGCCGACTCACACTCTGCTCATCTCTTAATACTGATCTCCAAATTAACTTGCCCTCTCCCGCTCTTTGTTCATGTTTTGCCCCTGAGCGGCGGCGTTTTCCATGAAACTTGGCTTGAGAACATGCTCCCAGTCGCCCCTAATAAACAGTGAAAAGATCCAGCCCTGCAGCGACAAACTGCATTGGTTAAACACATGACATGTGCTACCTGACAGGAGTCAGTCCAGAAAAGTTCTTAGGGAGAAAAAACAGGAATGAATCTTGGTGCAGACAAGTGGTCAACAGGCAGAGACAAAGTGCGTTTAACTTAATTCAAAATACAGCACAATGCCTTAGGTAGGCTCAGACAGATGGTTCTTTTTAAATGCCCTTGAATGTGAACTTTCTGTTTGTCTTTTTGTGTCTCCTCCTCACACACACTTTCAAGTCAGGATTCATTCAGACATGATCAAACATATCCTTACAACCCCAACCTTAATGTTGTCTTTCAGCACGGCCCAGTGTACGTGCCATCTTCAGCGAGTCCTTAAGAACCAGAGTTCAATTATAAGGGCATGTTTGTACAGTATCTTAGACACACAATTAAACTCTTGACATATATTGTCATTGCAAAGTTGTCTCCCTTGGAGTGGTTTGAGATCAAAACACCACTTTACTTTAGTGAATGCCTCACCTTTATTTTTATGCGATGAATTTAAGACTTTTTATCCAGATTCTGTTAAAGTGTAAATTTTCACTTAAGTTATCCTCTAGACAAATGACATGGAGGTCAAATAAATTAAATTAAATCTAACATTAAAAATGAAATAAAAAAGTAGATAAGATAAAGACAAAGATAAATATATGTAATATATGCATTTATATATATTTATATATTATGTAA
This sequence comes from Labeo rohita, assembly GCF_022985175.1. NCBI lineage: Eukaryota > Metazoa > Chordata > Actinopteri > Cypriniformes > Cyprinidae > Labeo > Labeo rohita. Next base: position 10,673,196 of record NC_066886.1, on the reverse strand, counting down.
ATCATATGATTTATATTATATATAAATATATGATACATATATTTCTGAAATATATCCATATGTGTGTGTGTGTGTATTTATATATATACGTATATATATAATTTCTAAAATAAAAGTTTGTTTACATAATATGTGTGTGTGTACTGTATATATATACACACACAAACACACACACACTAGGGCTGTCAAACGATTAATCGCGATTAATCGCATACAAAATGAAAAGTTTGAGTTTGCCTAATATATGTGTGTGTACTGTGTGTAATTATTATGTATATATAAATACAAACACATTCATGTATATGTTTGAAATATTTACAAGTATATGTTTTTATTGTAATTTTTATATAATTTATATTATATATAAATAAAAATATTTTGTACATAACATATTTCTCTTAAATATATACATTAATTTATGTGTATTAATATATACATAATAATTACACATAGTACACACACATATATTAGGCAAACGCAAACTTTTATTTCGTATGCAATTAATCGTTTGACAGCCCTAATATATACATATAAATATACACAGTACACACACACACACATATTATGTAAACACCAACTTTTATTTTGAAAACGATTAATCATAGAACATCTATTTTACAGCCCTGCCCTAAAGCCTATGATGCTCTTTACCCCATTTAAAAAAAATGCTCCATTTAATAATTCATGACTAATCATTAGCAATTTACATAGTTTTATATGCTGCCAATTCACCAACCTGTGTGATACATATTTTTGGAAAATAACATAAAAATGGCATGCAAAAACAACTCCTTTAGTGAATCACTCTTCATATTTCTCAGTAACAGGTAGCTGTATATAATGGGCACTTTATGGCTCTCATAACCATATTGTGCATAGAAATGTATGATAATGATATACACCTTCTTGATCAACTAATACTTTTAGTATAATCAGATACATTACAGATATATACATTCAATCAATAATTAGATCATTTATACACTACATTCATCTTTGCTTCTAAACTGTGTCTATTCTTTTCTATTCTATTAGACAATCAGCAAAAAAAAATAATAATAAAAAAAATAAAAAACATGCATCCATTGCACCCGTATCATCCTGGGGTGCCAAACAGTAATTCAGCTGCATATGAAACATCTCTTCTGAAACAAAGCGAAGGGCTTTCTATGGTATGTTCCACAGCGCACATAATCTTTTCCATTGCTTGCTCTTTACTCTATGTTTATAGCATGTCCTTGTGCCCCATAAACAGTTTGAGCAAACAAGCTGCAACGGTTTAAGATGCTTAACATTTTTTTGCCCGGTTCTTTGGTCTATGGGGGGGTCATTAACTCAGCATTAATCAAATGAGGGGAAAAAAAGCCTGTGGTCTGATGGGAGGAAATAGCAAGGAACACAACAGAGCACAGATCTCGCAGTCAACACGCAACACTGGCGTGTGCACACTCTTGGAATGGATGCTGTGCCGTGGATGCAGAGAGACTTTGAGAGAGGCTCTAAATAGGAAAAATGTGTCTGTGGCCTCACAGGTTCAAAGAGTTTGGCAATGTGATTTATTCTTTTATTTTCCATGTTGCAATGAAGCTTGGACTGATTTGGGGAAATATCTGCAGGGGTCAGAGGCAAAGCAAGTGGATGGCCTTTCAGAACTGCAAGAAAAAGCCACCAAAAATGCATCCAAATTAATCTGTATTTCCTGTTTACTCTTAATTACTTCCAAGACTTTAGTCATAATGATGCATCATGTTAAAGCATTTGGCACACGTCCTCCATTCACAGCCCCTCAGCAACACACAGCATCTTTGAATCATCAGCACTGACATCATTGCTATTCTTGCTGAAACACGTTCAAATCTGACAGGTTTTAGGGCAGAGACTCTTGAAAATGTAATGATGGTAATCTCATTGCAACTAGCAGATATATTTTAAAACAAAGAACTTTCGATTCGTTCTGTTGTGATTCATTTAATGTATTACAGTTTCCACAAAAAGCAGCAATGCATAGCAAATCAGCATATCAGAATGATTTCTGAAGGATCATGTGACACTAAAGATTGGTTTAATGGCTGCCGAAAAATAAGTTTTGTCCTCACAGGAATACTTTAAAATAGAAAACAGGTAAATGGTAATATTTAACAATACTACATTTTTTTCTGTATTTTTGATCAATTAAATGCAGCCATAGCAAGCATAAAAGACTTCATTCAAAAACACCTTTGAATGCATTAAGAGTTAGTTTAATTTAATTAAGACAATTTTTTTTAAACCATAATTTTAATGTGTACGTTTACAACGCTTATAGCAGCGCTCAAGCTGCATGAACTCCATACGTTTGATTTGAGAATTATCCAAAGAGCATCTCGTGCTTTTGTAAAAGAAGTTCACATGATCAATGTTACAAACTTGAAAAATTGCTCAATCTTAAAGGGTTAGTTCACCCAAAAAGGAAAATTCTGTCATTTTTTATTTACCATCATGTTGTTCCAAACACATAAGACCTTTGTTCATCTTTGGAACACATATTAAGATATTTTTGATAAAATCCGAGCGCTTTCTGATCCTGCATAGACAGCAACACAACTACCACAGAAGAAATTGTTGAATAAAGTCATTATTTTTGTTTTCTCTGCTCATGAAAAGTATTCTCGTAGCTTCGTAAAATTAAGGTTGATCCACTGATGTTACATGGACTATTTTAACATTGTCCTTAATGCATTTGTGGGCCTTGAATGTGGTTGCGTTGCTGTCTATGCGGTCAGAAAGCTCTCGGATTTAAAAAATTGTCTTAATTTGCATTCTAAACATGTCCTACAGGTTTGGAACAACATGAAGATGAGTAATAAAATGCACAATATGCAAGTTTTCACCACTAGATGGCACATATTTAAAACAAATAAAGAACCAAAGGCCTAGTTTGATATCATCCTGATTGTGTGTAGAATCATGGAAGTTGTAGTCTTCATCCCCATAGCTGATACAATCTGTTGGGACTCGGGCAGAAATCATGTCCATAGATAAGCTAATGTATTAAAGAGTTATTAAGTTCACTGTAGTATGAAGTAGGGTGGAGCTCAAAGTCGTGGAAGTGAAACGAGAACGCTGAAGAGATTGCTAATGAAGGACGAGCGCGCTAAATGGCTCGAAAGCAGCGGAGGTTTTATTATGCCACAGTCGAGCACTTCCGCTCCTTCTGGTCATGCGTATGAGAGGTAAAACAGCACAGTTTTATCATACTAGATACATTTGAGTGTATTGAAAATTCTATTATAATGCTACTCTGTGCCTTCATCACCTGTCTAATAAAATGCATAACATATTAAAATGTCTTTGGGGTTTCCATGATTTTTTACAAAATAAAACTAGAAAATTGAGAGTGTATGACATCACTGGCAGGCGAAGCAAAGACATGGTCTGTTACACTCCTTAGAATTCCTTATTTCTCTGGATTTAAACATTCTTGAAAACATTTGGGATAATGTAAGTACAGAACTCAGCAAATATATACAATAGTCAACATCTGAACTGAATCAAAAATCAAAGTTGTCCTAAGAGAAGAACGGGTATTGTTTTGGTCTTAGGACAACTTTGATGAAAGGTTTTGATCCAATTCAAATGTATAACACTGTTTTAGTGGTTTTTGGATATTTTAATCTAAAAATATTACATATTGTGCCTTTAATGGCAGAATTTGGTAAACTATCCCTTTAAATATTTCCTTTTTGTCTTTTATTCAAAATCTGACAACTTTTTTTTATTTCCCGGTCTTCCCGGTCCCCACTGATAGAGACGAAATACAAGAAGAAGAAGAAGAAAAAAAAATGCTCATCTGTTGTCCCCATATTGGCCCCTGTTCTATCAAACATTTACATTCCAACCTAAACACACACACACACAAATATTCAAGCACAGCGGTTGCTCTTAGATTCCGATTTTGTTTTTCATATTCCATTTAAAATGAACGTAAATCAAATGCAATTATCTCGCGGGTCGTGGGGGGTGAAGCAATTATTTTTGCGATTACAGAGGACTGTTGTGAATTAAATTAGCTGGCTCTGAGAATGTTTAACAAACATTAGAAGGATGACAACCGCTCCATCTTACTAAACATGGCACATGATTGGCACCCTTACTAAGATAACATTTATCTATTATTCACTGATAACTCTACCATTCTCAAGTGCTTAACGTGAACGGGCTACTTCAAATACAGGCAGCCCTAAACTGGTTTATCCAAAAGCAAATTGTCATGTGACTGAAACTCTTTTGCAATATCTGAATGGCTTTTCAGATGCCAAAAGGGAATAGTCACAACCCTTATATACATAATATGCAAGATTTATCACTTTAACTCACATGACTTTTGACTCATCGTTAAAAACATTTCAAAATACACCAATGGCCTGAGGAAAAACATCTACCTGAAATCCTGCTAAGCCTTTCCTACATATTTACTCAAAATCCAGGCACGTAACCGTAAAAGCGCCGAATTGAAGATGACAGTGCTTTTAATCATTACTACAATATGACGCTTGCAGAGACAGCCCAACAGACAGATAACATTCTCCGGACTATTTCTGGCAAAATATAAATTGTCTTTACGATACCCTTTGGACCACGTGGAATGACGTCTATCGATATTCAGGTCTAATTCAAACCAGAGGGTATCATATTGGGATGTCAGATGTTCCAACTGTCCCACGTCTGTCTGTTGTCATTCACAGCTGTATCCCCATTTTCTAGTCGAGCCCTATAAAATATCGAATGATTACAGCTGTTCGTATATTTATCACGTTAACATTGTGATTCCTCAGGAGATGGGCCAGTTAGTGCTGATTTTGTTTGTCAGGGTGTTTTTATTGTTGCTGTTGCTACATTGAGAACACTCAGATATTTGTATTATATTGCAGCCCAGATCTAGAAAACATAAGTAATATGATACGCACAAATACAGATGACTCCAGTTTTGGGATTAGGGTGTGCAGGTGTTACGGTTATAGCTTGTGTTCCCGACACTGTTTGTCTGTACATGTGTTAGGGTGTAACCATGGAAACAAAATGGGAGCCCATGCAAATTATGTGTGGTGAACACACCCTGTTTGCTCAAGGTATTAGAATTCATATAAAAAAAACAAAAAATCAAAAACGTATGATTTCACTTTCAGTTAAGTTAAAATAAGCGAGTCTAAACAAACACAGTTTGATTTACAGTAACTGGCACTGATTGACATTTTTTATTAGTCACAGTTTTTTATTTGTTTTTATTTATATGCACGAACCCACAATGAGAGAGATAAATTGTTCATTGTTGGCTTTAGAAACAATACAGCTATTAGTTACAATACAGCGAAGTCTTTTTTAAATGTATTTAACCCAGCTTAAAGATACAGTGGTAACACTTTACAAAAAGGTTTCATTTGTGAATATTTGTTAATTACAGCAGTTAAATACAGCATTTATTAATCAGCATTTATTCATCATGTAAATTTCTACATATACTAATACAATAAAAAAATTATCTGTTAACATTAGTTAATGCACTTGGCCTGAAATGGACCATCTAAAAGATTATATTATATTATATTGCTAGATAATAATTATACACTTAATTTTTAAGCATAAAAATTTAGGTTATAATAAGCTTACAAAACGTAAATTTTAAGAGTTTTGCTGAGGCCTGTCAGAAAAACAATACTTCTGAGGGAAAAAAATTGTATTTTCAACATTTAAAAAAATATGGATTTTTTTTTCTTTTTAATGTTTTGATCATAACCATATTTTATTAATCAGCATTTATTAATCATGTAAATTTCTACATTTACTAATACATTAAATTATATGTTAACATTAGTTTATGCACTTGGCCTGAAATGGACCATCTAAAAGCTAACATATATAATAATAATAATAATAAAAAAAAAAAATATATATATATATATATATATATTGTTTGTTTGTTTGTTTTTGATAATAATTATATTTTATTGTATTTTTATTACCTATTAACTATAACCACGGTTAATACAGAATGCTGTAAAAATATATTACTCATAGTTAATATAAACTAATATTAACAAATTAGATCTTATTGTAAATACTGGTTACTGGTACACTATACAATTACTAAGTTGAGCTCAATCAACAATATTTGTGGCATAATTTTGATTACCATAAAAAATCCTTCGTTTTCATAAATGTGAAACTTATAATTTTATAAGAACACTTACCTTAATTCTTCTGTTTACGTATGTATAATATTTGAGCTGTAAAGTTGTTCTTGTCACTTTTACTTCAATTTAAGTATTTATATTCATAAAATTGAATATAACCAACAGTGCACACAGCAAGTTGTGTGCAGGTGCGCATGCGTGACCAAAATGAATATCGATAAATAATTATCGACTAACTGTAATAATGTATAAGAGTGACATTTTAAATGAAAGCATAAATATAGGCTACTTGCTGCTGGTTTCAGAGCGGAGCGCAAAACATTCAATGACGCGCTTCATTCAGCAGCGCTCTCTGCTGAAAAAAACACAGCTAAAACCAACCTAAGCTGGTCGGCTGGTTTTAGCTTGTCATCCAGCTGGTCAGCAGGCTGGTTTTAGAGGGGTTTTGGCCACTTTCTTAGCTGGCCAGGCTAGAAGACCACCTGGAACAACCAGCTAAAACCAGCTTGACCAGCCTAGCCAGGCTGGAAGATCAGCTAAAACCAGCTACTTCCAGATTAAACCAGCTAAGATCAGCTAACCAGCTTAGGCTGGTTTTAGCTGTTTTTTTGTTTGTTTTTTTTTTCAGCAGGGCTGAAAACAGCCACACATAGCCACACATAAACCCAGCAAAAAAAAGCTTGCTGATTTTAGGGTTAAAAATGTTGAAAATTCATATAAAAACAAAAAAGCAAAAAAAGAAAAAAAATATTTATGGGATTTGTGGAACAAAAAAACAAGATGTTTTGAAAGTCTTCTGTGCTCCACAAATTCTGTAAATACTGTCATTTACAGCATTATGGCAGGGCTTCTAAGTAGCCTTCTATTCCTAGGAAACATATACTTGGAACTCGGAAGGTTGTGCAAATCTGAATGATCTGAATGATTTTTACAGCCCCACATAATCCAAAAAGTGCATGGATGCTTCACAGATGATGTAGCGACACTTTAGTCACAATTTGCTAGGCTGGAGCCAGAGAGGCTGAAGCAGTTAAGAGGTCCCTCGTCTCTTTACTCTGACTCCAATAAGCAGTGCTTATCTCTGGCACGGTGTCAGAAAATGGCACGAGCCTGCAGACCCCCCTTCAACCACAAGGAACTCATAAGGAAACAGTCTCGCTGCTGCAGGCTATAGGCTGCTCTGCAGATACACAGCCAACCACACTGATGGATGTCTTGTATTCACAGCAACAAAACAGTACAAAGTGTTAAGTCAACACAAAGATTTTCCTCACGGAAAGAGATCACGGTCAGTACATAGGTTTTATAGTAAAAACGGAAGAATAAAACAAGCAAACATTTATATTTATATTGGTGGTGTTCTTAAATAAGTCCTCAAAAAAATGCTTTAATCCAATGTAAATTCATGTCCCAGTCACATTTTCTTGGTTAAATAAACCACTATCAGGAAAAAATAAAATTAAAATAATTTTATATTTTTACATTTATAATGTAATCAATATTCTCCTGATTAAAGCCAAGTATGAATCTCAGTTTAGTGTTTTTAGGCATTTTACTTTTACTCCAAATTCTTTTTTAATAACCAAATTATTTTTGAATTTTTCAGATCATCAGTCATCAAAATTTGGTAAATATTACTCACAGACTCAGAGATTTACTTGAAAAATCATCAAGCTGATTACTCACTAAAAACTCCCACAGATCATGTTTTGTAATGCCATTTTAAGTCTTATTTTGACATAAAGTGGTTGTATCAAAGTGTGTGAGTTGCTTATTTACGTTTTAAAATTAGTCTTGCCATTAATGCCATTATATTGCTCATTCCAACTGATTCATGAGCACGGAACGTGCACGAACACAAGAGGCGGGATTTATCGCACGAACCAATCACAACCAGTCATATCCAATCATACCGCCTCCTCTCACGTGACTTTCCCCATTCATTCTCAATTACCCCCCACCAAACCAACTGCACACTTTAGGGAGTCTGTTAAAACTCAGTGGGCTCAGGGGAGCGAGAAAGAACGCTAGTGTCGCTGTTGGACAATGAAAACAAGTGATTTATATACATCTTAATGTTATATTCTGTAATGTTGTTGTTTTGTTTTACTCAGTATTGTGAGGAGACACTGCCTCCTTTGCCCCTTAGGAGGAAACGCCTCTGATTTATTTTCACGTTACATGTTGATTAAATGGAATATTTAAAGTTTAATACAAGTTAATTTGTAGTTCATCATTAGAGCTGTAAAGCTTAACTTAAACGCAGAATACGTGAATCAGAAAATGACCGCTGTACAACACAACTATATGCACTTCATGCATCTGTAAAAAGAGTCTTTTAAGAGTTAAATACATTCTGCGCTGCAGCTTGCCATTCATTTGACTTCTGACACCAGAGTCACTATAAATGCCACACATTCCATGCGCACGAGGTAATTCTGATTGGACACACATGTTCTAACAGTATCTGCTGTCTCATTTCAGCCAAATCATATCTGGGGGATAAACAAGATGCATCTACAGCTACGTTGCATTTCAAAGCAATCACAGCATATTAGTGTAATGACTGAAAAATAGCCACTAAGCACATGTTTTGCATTTCAAACGTACATGTGCAATGCAGCTTTTTAATTACAAGATGACCCCACCTGACTCTATAAACTCAGAGTTGGAGTTTCAAAGCCAGTCGGATTTGCCGATGGATGATGGAAGAACCACAAATGCTTTCCAATTAAATAGCCATATTTTATACAATATGATACAAGTGTTTTATACAGTATGGTATGAGTGTTACAATATGAGTTTAAAGGTCATATGCTGTTTCAAAACCACATATTTTCATGATACTTTCACTTTAGATGACTGAATGCTTCAAAAGCAATCACTTGTGTTTCTCCCAAAATGATTCTGATATCACTCATGTGCTTCCAAACCTTCAACTTTCTTTCTTAATTTAATTTAATTTTTTGCTGTGCTTATTGAGCACCAGATCAGCATGTTAGAATGCTTTCTTAAGCATCATGTGAATTTTATTTTATTTTTATTTTTTTTTTTTTTTACAAGAAAGTCAGTTGTTTTTCTACTTTAGTACTTCGTAGAAAAATATGAGTGACATCTTTTTGGAATTACATTTTGATGACAGAATTTTCATTTCATAAAAAGTTAAAAAACAAGATCCTAAACTTTATTTGTGGCTTACAGTGTTGATTAAGTAAATTCTAGACAGGTAAAAAAAAAAATGTTCTTTGCTAATAAAAATCTGAAAGTCCTTTTGCAGCGGAACCCTTTGTTTTCTATACAGTGAGGCGTTACAACAATGAAACATGACCTAATGTTTGCACAACATTATGCTTAATTGGACTATTCTTTAATGCAGTGTACAAATCTAGTTACACCAAAAAACAAAAAATCAGCATCAGGTTTAAAAAACAGGATGTGATTTAAAAAAAAAAACTGTTCTGAATAATTCTGACATGTAAAAAAACCTTATTTTGCAGACAAGTAAACAGCCTGACCTTTTGACTTTAAAAAATTTAGAAAATCCTAAAGTGACCCTGGTTAAACTTGCACTAAATAAACAAGCAGAAATTCTGAAGTGCTGAGTCAAAATTCATCTGGAGGAGCAAATTCAGTCACGCATCATAAATAAAGGGCAGAATTGGATTAAATCAAGATGTGAACAGGGAATGCGGTCACAGATTAAGAATGAATAGTAAAGGGACAGTTAACACAAAGCAGATTACTTACTGAGTGCTAAAAATAATTCACATGCACAAACCATCTCATCTTCAAGGAGTGAAGTTGTATGTTTGAAAACACCCCCTGGTGCCTAACACAGGCCAAGCGAGGCATCAATCATTCATGTTTTCAACAAACAAGAATCTATTGGCAACAGCCCACACACATTTTATTCCAACTATTTATGGACAAATGAACCATAGCACTGGTACTCATAAATTCATAAAATGAGCGGAAAACAAATAAAAGCCAACCTGGTATATCTAACCAGCCATGTGTTTGATTGACAGGGGCAATCGATCAGAGCAAAGGTTTTGTTCTCCAAACAATGAAAGGTGTCAGAATGAATAAAATTAGAATTTTCTAAACTTAATTTTGCAGATCTTCATCTGTTTGGTGAGAAGCTCTGATGAAGTTGTCCCCGGACCGTGCGGCATGTCCAGCGTGGCCCCTTTGCAGATGGATGTTCAGGTGTTCTCTGTGGGGCCTAATTCATTTCATGGTCAGAAGTTAGGAATGTATGAACACAGATTTCTATGGCTGATCATAAATGCTAGAATCTTTAGCATTCCGAGAAGATTCTTTTTTCTTTCTGCTATTAAAACTACCTGCGTTAACTAACTATGCATTCTAAACAGGTTGCTGAAATTCTTTAAAGGGGTCATTGGATGCCCATTTTCCACAAATTGATATGATTCTTTAGGGTCTTAATAAAAAGTCTATAATATACTTTGGTTAAAAATTCTCAATGGTTGTGTAAAACAACACCCTTTTTACCATCCCAAAATCAGCTCTGCAAAAATCATCCCATTCTGGTTGAGGCTGCTTTAAATGCAAATGAGCTCTGCTCGCCCTGCCCCTCTCTTCTCTCTGTGGAGAGACAAGCCTGTTTACTTTAGCTGCGTTTAGCCACTAAACTTGCTAACTAGCACATTATTAGGAAAGGCGATCTCAAAGATTCATAAAAAAACCCTATACTCACTTCTGCTGTAAATGAAGCTGGATCACGAATGGATCACGATTGCGTGAACATAGACGGATATATGTAGATCGGGAGGCGCATTCCCTTCACAAACAAAAGTAATCCACTGCATCTTCAGCGGCTCAGATGTCGGGAGTAAATGATGACCGCTATGTTCGTTATTACATCCAGCAACACAACACCTCAATCGCTCAATCGGAGATATTCTTGTCTAACTTACATCCCTGCTCTGGCAAGAAAACAAAGAGCTGTTACAGCTGATTTGAGGTAAAACGTTCATGTCAATCAACTATCATGGGAGCGGCCTCTGTGGGTGTGACGCCACACCAGGCATCTGAGAACGCCTCTATTTGAAAAAGGGGATATTATTTTTACAGATTGATTAAAAACCACTGTATGGATTTTTATCATTATAGGGTAGATTTGTACATACTCAAACTCAAACTCAAAAGTCTTACTGCGTCAAGTCGACTTACTTTTTAAAGTTTTCTCAACTATTTTTTTTGTGCTAATTGATGTATAGCTGTGCAGCTTTAGCTTTCCAGGTTAATCATGATTTTACTGTCTTACTGAAATAGTTCTTATAATTTGCTGTGAATCCACTATTTCCTATATGCGTCTGTATGTACTTTGTTTAATAATAAAGAATAGTGTAGTGCACAGACTTTATAATCATTGTAAAATTGCTGTTTATTTTGCTGCACCAACAGTTATAGGGTTAATGCACAAAGTAAAAGGCCCGAAAGAAAGAGACAAGCGAGTTAGTTAGGCTGGTGCACCTGTGATGCAGCTATTTTGCGTTCTAATTAAAAGTTTAGACACTGAGCATTTTTTGTCTGTTGTTCTTCAGACATTACAGTAGACATATTTCGCTTTACACACTGTATTGTTTCATTAGTTAGTCATGTTAGCACTCGGCTAACATATCGGCCATTATTGTTTTGTGTTGACGGTTTAGCAGCTAAAATTTACTGTGGGCATGATTCGCTTGCATTGTACACAGAAACACCATAATGGAGAAGTCCACTTCCAGAACAACAATTTACAAATTATTTACTCACCCCCTTTGTCATCCGCGATGTTCATGTCTTTCTTTCTTCAGTTGTAAAGAAATAGTTTTTTAAGGAAAACATTTCAGGATTTTTCTCCATATAATGGACTGATATGGTGCCCCAATTTTGAACTTCCAATATGCAGTTTAAATGCAGCTTCAAACAATTCCAGTTGCAGTTGTAAATGATCCCAGCTGAGGAAGAAGGGTCTTATCTAGCGAAACGATTGGTTATTTACATAAAAAAAAAATTTAAATACTTTTTATTTTCAAATGCTCATCTTGCCTTGCAGTCCTTGAACTTGAACTGTATGTCGAAAAACTCTGACTGTATTTTCTCTCTCAACTTCAAAAATCATTTCAAATCATCCTACATCATTGCAGAAGTTCCGACCCAGTCTTTGCAAAGTGAACATGCAAAGAAGATCAAACACCCTTAACAAAAAAGGTAAAACAGTGATATAGGATGATTTTGAAGTTGAGCGAGAACATGAGATGGGAGTTTTTCGACATACCCTAACTGTCATGAACAGGAACAAAAACAGTCCAGGCAGAGTAAGACAAGACGAGCGTTTGACATTAAAAAGTATATAAATTGTATTAGTTTTATTAAAATAACCAATCGTTACGTTAGATAAGACCCTTCTTCCTCGGCTGGAATCGTTTACAACCGCATTTGTGACCGTTTGAAGCCGCATTTAAACTGCATTTTGGAAGTTCAAAATCGGGGCACCATACCAGTCCATTATATGGGGAAAAATCCTGAAATGTTTTCCTCAAAAAAACATAGTTTCTTTACGACTGAAGAAATAAAGACATGAACATTGTGGATGACAAGGGAGTGAGTAAATTATTTGTAATTTGTATTCTCCTTTAAGTTCAAAACTGTATTATATTATGTTAAATGTATATTCCGAGAACATTACAGTGACCTTACAGCATTTAAACCTGTTGTATGGGACTCCAATACAATATTAGGACACTTTAAAATACCATATGACCTGCTCTTTAAAACTTGAGTGATTTTTTTTTCGAACACGCATCTTTTCGCTTCACAACATGTACTGGAGTACTGTAGATTTACGTGTGGATTAATGTTTATTTTTTCAGCTGACTGAAATAGAAATCAGCTGACTGAAAAAAAAACAAACAAAAAAAACTTTTTTTGGCTGACTGAACTTTAAAAAATGACGGCACCCATTCGCTGCAGAGGATCCATTGATGAGCAAGTGATGTAATGCTAAACTTCTCCAAATCAATTTAGATGAAGAAACAAATCTTGGATGGCCTGAGAGTGAGTAATGTTCTAGCTAATTTTGATTTTTCGTTTAATTACTCCTTTAAAGATCCAACACGCATTGCAATGCCATTGTATTTGACTGGATGTCTGACAACGTGAGGTGTAGCTCCAGGGAACATGCAACACTTGTTTAAAATATATACATGTTTGTGTGTAGTGCTTCTATGTTCTCAGGAAGTGTAAACTACAAGGAAAAAACAGATAACTGGAATCACATCACATGTAGCATCAGCAAATCCTTTCAGACTTGTGCTTTGAACACGTCACCCTTTTATAGAAAAGGTGACATTCACAAAGTACCAACAGGCTTTTACTGAAAACATTTTATGGCATAAGTTCTGCTGGTATAATCAAATACTGGTCCAATATAAGTTCAATTAAATAATATTAACAGCTTTTGATTTTAATAATGTGTTAGTAAATGCTGAAATTAACATTAACTACAATTAATAAATGCTTCAGAAATATTTGAATGCATGTTAACAAATGGAACCTTTTTGTATTGTTACCATTTTATCATTATAGTCTTGTAGATTGGAAGATTTTCAAATAACCCCTGAATAACCCTAGATGTTAGGAAGGCTGTCTCACATTACTTCCTGAACACTCATTGTTACAGGATTTAACAATTCATCTTACAAATATTTTAAGTGAATTAAAAAACAAAAAAACGAAAACACATATCTGATTTTGACAGAATCCTGTTGTAACTTCCTCTTGAATGTGTAATAAGATACAATTAGCATGTGTGGCAAACCTTAAAATGGACCTCCATGAAAGCAGCCGGAAAATGAAGTGATTCCTGTAGTATAAAATTTACAAGAACAGTTTCATTGAGTCCATGTCCAAAGTATAAAGATTACATAAACAGAATAAAAAGCAGTGCAGGTCACAAAGGGCAAACATAGACATCATCTAATATCACAGCAAAGAATATAACAAGCCAAGAACCAAAGAACTAAACACTACGTGACTAACAAGAAGTTGTCCCAAAAGCAAAATTAGACTGTGCGCTCTTCATAGCCAAGGAAGAATCTCTGGATTACTGTGTCCTGATTACTGACACAAGGTCTGGCTAGAATATTAAGATTACATAAAGAAGAGTCTGTGTCATGACTCAGATAATCTCTCACCCATTTTTCAAATAAGCAGTGGAAAATATTTTATTGCACTTTGAGAGTAGGTCACATGATGTGCCGGTTAACGGGAAGCGCTCTAATGAACACACACTGAGCAGGTTGAGTGTGACTTTGTAAGACTTTACAGTATGCTGTAAACAAGGTGTATCTCTGAGCTCTGAACTCTGAGCATTGCCACACATTAAAGGAGAAGTCCACTTCCAGAACAAAAATTTACAGATAATTTACTCACCCCCTTGTCATCCAAGATGTTCATGTCTTTCTTTCTTCAGTCAATACAAAATTATGTTTCTTGAGGAAAACATTTCTGAATTTTTCTCCATATAATGGACTTCTATGGTGCCCCCAAGTTTGATCTTCCAAAATGCAGTTTAAATGCAGCTTCAAATGGCTCTAAACGATCCTAGCCGAGGAAAACGATCGATCATTTTCAAAACAAACTGACAATTTACATACTTTTTAACCTTGAACGCTCGTCTGTTTTTTTTACAGTTCAATACGATCACTACAGTTAGGGTACGTCGAAAAACTCCCATCTCGTTTTCTTTCCCAACTTCAAAATCAAAGAAGTACCGACCCAGTGTTTACAAAGTGAACGAAAAAAGGTAAAACAGCAAAAAAGTTGAAGAGGAAAACGAGATGGGAGTTTTTCGACATACCCTAACTGTATTGACCTGACTATACATGCGCATCGCAAAGATGAGAGAAGACGAGCGTGAGTTTAAAAAGTAAATGAATTGTCAATTCGTTTAAAAAATGACTGATCCTTCGTTAGATAAGACCCTTCTTCCTCGGCTGGGATCGTTTAGAGCCATTTGAAGCTGCATTTAAACTACATTTTGGAAGTTCAAAATCGGGGGCACCACTGAAGTCCACTATATGGAGAAAAATTCAGGAATGTTTTCCTCGAGAAACATAATTTCTTATTGACTGAAGAAAGAAAGACATGAACATCTTGGATGACAAGGGGGTGAGTAAATTATCTGTAAATTTTAGTTCTGGAAGTGAACTCCTGAAGTCCAGAACACAAATGTACAGATAATTCACTCACCCCCTTGTCATCTAAGATGTTCATGTCTTTCTTTCTTCAGTCGATAAGAAATTATGTTTTTTGAGGAAAACATTTCGGGATTTCTCTCCATATAGTGGACTTCTATGGTGCCCGTGAGTTTGAACTTCCAAAATGCAGTTTAAATGCAGCTTCAAAGGGCTTTAAACGATCCCAGCCGAGGAAGAAGGGTATTATCTAGCGAAACGATCGGTTATTTTCTAAAATAAAATATAATTTTTATACTTTTTAACCTCAAATGCTCGTCTTGTCTAGCTCTGCGTGAACTCTGTGTATTCCGGTTCATAACAGTTAGGGTATGTCGAAAAACTCCCTTCTCATTTTCTTCTCCAATTTCAAAATCACCCTACATCGCTGTTTTACCTTTTTTGTAAAGTGTGTTTGATGTTCTTCGCACGTTCACTTTGTAAACACTGGGTCGGTACTTCTGCAGCGATGTAGGATGATTTTAAAGTTGGAGGAGAAAATGAGATGAGAGTTTTTTGACATACCCTAACTGTATTGACCCAAAATACACAGAGTTCATTTCTTTATGACTAAAGAAAGAAAGACAGGAACATCTTGAATAAAAAGGGTGTGAGTAAATTATCTGTACATTTTTGTTCTGAAAGTGAACATCTTTAATTTCATGTTTTAAAGCGTGTGCAAGGTTATCTTATGGTCATCACAATTAATTCATTTATCTTCTAACTACTTGCAAATAGACTTAACTAATTACAATAATTTGTCTTGTAATTAAAATAAATATGTTTTTACTCGATTTGTATTTAACTGGGTAATAGCAATGAATATCATTGTACCACAGCCTTGCCAAGACAAGACACAGAGTTCTTTTATGTTACGTACAGAAATAATTGATTTGATTCACCAAAAGTTACTGTCATAACCATAATGGTGACTTCAAACCCAACAATTATTTGGAACAAAACAATCAACATTACTGAAAGTTTACTAAGACTTTTTGAACATAGTATTTCAATGCTTCAAACAAGTTGCATTTACTATCCAGTGAGCCAATTAACCAATGAAATGTGAGGAAAAACTGATAACTTGCTGAGTTTATTTGACTCATAAAAATAGGTACACTATTGTAAAGTATCTTATGCTCACCAAGGCTGCATTTATTTGTTTTACAAATACAGTAAAATATAAATTATAGTAATACTCTTCTTAAAAACGGTTTTCTCATTTAATATACTTTAATATGTAATTTCTGATTTTTCAGCATCATTACTCCAGTCTTAGGTGTCACATGATCCCACAGAAATTCTAATATGCTGATTTGAACATTTTTTCAATTATTATTAATATTGAAAACAGTTACAATTTTTGTGATTTTTTTTAATAGAATTTTTAAATAATTAGAAAGTTCAAAATAACGTTATTTATTTACTGTTGTTGTTTTTTTTTATTTAAAAAAAATAATAGTGTACATTTGTAATTTTAAACTAAAAATGACAAGTAAATATTAATTTTGAAACAATAACAACAACAAAACAGAGAGTGGTGCTTGTTGGTGCCAATATTTTAATGGTTGCCAAAAGAGCCCACTCCTGAAACCATATAATTTCCTGGAAAATTAGCCTCTCAAAAGCCTAATTTTTGCAAGCACCTCTACCTACAACCACATTATTTAAAGACACAACACACTGATTTACAGTGCAGTTTTCCATGCTGGTGTTTCTGCTCCACAACCGTGCTGGCATACATTATACAGGCATTACTGATACTTATTAACCTCCTAAGCACTTAAAGGTGGACCTCTGGACACTTACTTGTCATTTCACATCAGCTGAATTGTATGAACTCAATTCAAGCAAACTGACAAACAGAAAAGTTCCTTTTACTATTGAGGGCATTATATCTATACGTTTATTATGATATCGGACATCTTAGCATTAGAAATGTGTAAAAAAAACATTGATAATAACCATATCCTATCCCAAATAAAAGTCCATCCTTGTAAGAAGACAAAATGCATGATTATAAACTGCATGACAAAGATATAATGTCATAAATGGCAAAAGATGAGCAGCAAAACAGCTATGCATGACAGAACATGAGCAACAGCACAGCAGAAAATGACTGTGACAAAAACGGATAGTTGACCATCAGGGGATCATGTTTGCGTTTCCGAGAATCATTACTTTAGGTATTTATTCTAAAGCCTAATACTTCACTTCACATTCTGCTAGACATATAAGTGATCCACAGCGTCTTTAAAATCAGATTAGGCACAACAACTGACCAATCAAAACTGTGCAGTACTAGCAACTGTGAGTAATAAAAATCCAGACAATAATAGCTAGAGAAATGCCACGGAAGATTACATGTAAGTGGTTCCAGAGAGCACAAATGCCTTCGAATTGAAGTGATGATGTGACTCAAATACAAAACAGAGAATAGACAAGCATTATTAAATGCAAGATCAGCCAAACCTAAATAATGACTTTATAGTTTAGGGACTTTATAGTTTACCAAACAGCTTGTGTTAAGAAATTAATTCCTTAGAAAGTCATTCACCTCTTTCATGGTTCCCAGAAAGCTGCCACTTAATTACTTGAAACGCCTTTTGCTGTTTTTAACTGAAATAGAGGGCTTGAATCATCCACAGTTCCTAGCCTGTTGTCTTAAAGACACACTATATGTGGACACACTTCAGAAAGCTTGTTTTCCCAAGAAATCTTAGGATCTGTAGCTGCTAGGAAGTCATTTTATGCATTTATGATGGCATGCATGCCTCTTGAGCATGTGAAAACATTCAGGTTGTGGTTAAGTATGCTATGCATTCCTGTAAATATGAGGTTGAAGTCTAAAATCTTTAAGTACTAGTTAAAAACTGTGCAATTCACACACAGTTCAGATTATTTCACATCAAAAATTTCACATGATGTGTACTTGTAAATACGCAGCAAAGACTGACAGGGAAGAGAAGAAATTGTTAAATAAAGTGGTTTATTTGTTATTTTATATGCATGCAAAAAATATTGTCGTCGCTTCATAAAATTACAGTTGGACCACTGATGTCACATTAACTATTTTAACAATGTTCTTACTACCTTTCTAGGCCTTGAACATGGTAGTTGCTGTCTATACAAGGTCAGAAAGCTCTTGGATTTAATCAAAAATATCCTCATCTGTGTTCCAAAAATGAACGAAGGTCTTACATGTTTGAAACAACATGAGGGTGAGTAATTAATGATATAATTTTCATTTTTGGGTTAACTATCCTTATTATGCTTAAATTGTGTTAAAATATTACTAATATTGAAGACTGTATGATATCTGTATAATATCAGTCTTAAAATGCAAAATGTTTCAAGTGTACCTAAGGTATACTTGCAATAGTTAGTCACCTAATATGAATATTTAGCATAGTGGTAAGTATAATAAAAAGGTTTACTTACCAATGACGCAGAACGGTGCAGAATGACATATTTTTGTAGATCAAAATCTATAAACGAGTGCATTTTGATACTTGCAGTTTCTGTATGAGTTTTTGGTTAAATGCCTGAAAAAAGGTCTGTGGTTAACACAAGCACAATATTCTCATGTTTTATTCTACAACATAATATATATCAGAAAAAACCCTTTTTGTAAAGCTTTTACACATCTTGAATAAGGTGGAAAACAGTAAAACTTAGCTACTCACTAGTAGGTTTCACAGCCTCATTATGTTTATAATTGCTCTTGTAATCTATTGTAACTATTGTAATCTATTCCCTTTTCAGGGAAAATGTTTTTTTTAAATAAAGACCGAGTTTAAAGCTTAATGGTGTGTTGATAAAGTGATGGATGCATCACAAAAAGTATTTTGAAAATTGAATAACTGATATCACATGAACTATTTTAATGAAGTCCGTACTACCTTTCTGGGCTTTAAATGTAGCAGTTGCATTGCTGTTTATTCAAGGCCAGAAAGCTCTTGGATTTCATCACAAATATAGAACAAAAATTTACAGATAATTTACTCACCCCTTTGTCATTCAAGATGTCCATGTCTTTCTTTCCTCAGTCATAAAGAAATGATGTTTTTTGAGGAAAACATTTCAGGAATTTTATCCATATAGTGGATTTCTGTGGTGCCTGTGAGTTTGAACTTTCAAAATGCAGTTTTAAAGCAGCTTCAAAGGGTTCTAAGGCTTCTAAACAAGAAAGTCTTATTTAGTAAAACGCTCTGTACTCGCCTTGTCTAGCTCTGCGATATGCATGCATACTCTGTGCACTCCGGTTCAATACATTTAGGGTATGTCGAAAAACTCCCATCTCATTTTCTCCTCCAACTTCAAAATCATCCTAAATCACTGCAGACATACCGACCTAGTGTTTACAAAGTGAACGTGCAAAGAAGGTCAAATGCCCTTCACAAAAAAAGGTAAAACAGTAATGTAGGTAAATTCTGAAGTTGAAGTTTTTAGAAAATTTTTTTTGGAGCATTTTGCTAGATAAGACCCATCTTCCTCAGCTGGGATTGTTTTGAGCCCTTTGAAGCTGCATTTACATTGCATTTTGGAAGTTCAAACTCACAAGCACCATAGAACTCCACTATATGGAGAAAATTCCTGAAATGTTTTCCTCAAAAAACATAATTTCTTTATGAAGAAATTATGTCAAGAAAGACATGAAGATCTTCAATGACAAGGGGGTGAGGAATTTATCTGTAAATTTTTGTTCTGGAAGTGAACTAATCTAATTTGTGTTTCGAAGACGAACTAAGTTCTTACGGGTTTGGAATGACATAAGGGTGAGTAAGTAATGACAGAATTTTTATTTTTGGGAGAACTTTACTGTTTTTAAAATATGTATTATTATCTCATAATCATATAATTTTTTTCAGAGCAGAGGAATCTGTTCAAAAATCACGCAGACCTACTGCGGTAACCGGCACGCCACATAAACGCTTCCACAAAACAGAGCAGAAATAACCACACTTCTAAATCTGTTAGTGATTTCTCTTTGAGCACGAAAACAGAGTTCACACCATGCAAAGACTGATAGTAAAAAAGATATGACCCACTTGTTTTGAATCAATCCACTGGATCTCCACCAGGGGCTGGTTATACAATCGGCCTGTGAGGAGTAATATTAATTTTGATGCGCAGATTTTTAACAAATAAAAAACATGTGCTGTCCAAGCATGTCATCATTACATCAAACCACTTACTCCAATATATACAGAACACTCAATCGTAATAAAAAAAAGCAGATAACTCACTGAAAACAGAACGGATTTTGCATAAAATGTCACGGTGGTTTTGCGATGCATTACTTGGCAAGTGTAAACAGGAGAGCATGTATCTCATGACATGGGATGTGATGAGATGTGTCATTTTCATGGAGGAGATTCTCTTCCTGAGGCTTAAAATAATTTGTGGCTGTCTGTATTCATTGACTTGATGATGTTGCAATAACAATGCCTCTAGGGGACTTGCCCCATCTGCTTGGAATACACCCTCAGTTTTTTTTTTTGGAGTAGTTCGAGCACTGATATAACCAAAGTCTGGTTTCAACCTGCTTCAACCACATTTAACAGCTGGCAATGTACAGATGGGTGGGTGGGGGGGTGGGGGACTAACATATATGTAATCACTCTATTACTGAAAAAAGAAAACACATCACAGCTGAGCTGTCATGCTTACATTAAATGTGAACGCCTAAAGAACTTCACTATGGATGTGATACTTTGATGCTGTTGGAATCTAATTCTGGTTTATTCCAGACAGTATTATTTTTATCACTAGTAACCACACCATATCAATCCCTCACTACTTCCCCTATAGTTTTGCATGGAACGATAGAAGACCACAAATGGATTCAGACAGTCAGTTTGTCACTAACACCAAGACTGTAAGACTGTGGCAGAGACCAGAAACATCTGAGCCAGAGCGCAGCAGATTGCGCTTTATCGTTCCAGAACACTCGGTGTCTTTCAAAAAAAGACAAGTTGTTTCTTTGTTCTACTGATAAAAAGACGAGAGGGAGAGGCTTTGCACTAGCAAAGAAATATAGAATTGGGTGTTGTTGAACTCAATGGAAACTGGTAGGAGTAAAATTGTCTTTCCTGAGCATGTCTTCACTTGGCGGAAACATTTCCAGCAACCTTATGAGACACTTAACATAATGTTACCATAGTCACACAGCCTATTTGCAATTCTATTGTGTCTAATGTGCTAAAATGGGGCTTTTAAAAACCACAGATCACAACTGTGTACAAATGTTGCACTTTCAAAAAAAAAAAAAAAAAAAGAAACATTTTCTTTATTTGTTTAAAATATTTAAATTCTTTTTTTCATTGGGTGTAATCCTGAAAAAAGTTTCATTGTTTCCATAAAATATTACTATTTTAAGCATTTTTGATAATACTAAGAAATCAAATATTTAAAATATATTAAATACAAAGCAGTTATTTTAAATTGTAATAATATTTCAAAATATTATTATTTCTACTGTATTTTTGATCAAATAAATGATCAGCTTTGGTAAACATGAGCTATTTCTATCAAAAAAATATACATTTAAAAAAAAAAAAAATCTAACTAACCCCAAACTTTTGAATTGTATTGTATATAAAGTGTCATTTATGTATATATCCACAGAAGAAAAAATATGCCACATAAGCAATCCAGAACAATCCCGAAAGAGAAGAACCAAATCACATGCTTGGTATGTGCAAAATGAGCAGGAATAATTATCATCCACAGTTTTTCTCTCTCTTCAGTTACAAATTTGGGCATGTTCCATTCACAAATTATTTTGGCAAAGCATCCGGTGTCATATTAGCTGTACTCGATATAGAAATCATTAATTCCACATTCCTAACTTGTTAACAAAATGTGTAGGTGGCTGGAATGTGTGAGGGCTTGTACGGAGTGATTATCCCAAGGACAACATCTCCCAGTCACAACATTTGAAATAAACTCGATCACCAATTAGACGTGCATTCCAGATGCTTCGCAGGAAGTTAATCATCAGATGTTTACAAGGCTGATGCTGGAGCATATTTGTCTGGTAAAATGAATCTTTCCATCTACAATTCTGCCTGTCCATCCACAATTCAAAACCTCTCCGACCCTGTGTACACAGACAAGCAGGAGATATGAAAATGATTCAGAACCAAAACAAATGGTGTCATCTAATTAAAAACAATATTACAGGAATGCTGAAGTAATGATTTCTCCCAGGGGTTATATTCCATCCTTTTAAGACAGGGCACGTAAAGTTGTTGGCTAGTTTAGAATAGGGATGTGGCTGCTATCACTCAAGACAACTCCCGCCCCTTCCCACCCCCTGTAAAGTATATAAAGCACTCAGGTTTTTCTGTGGAACTCAGACCATTAGCAGTGTCACAGCTGAATACTCATCCTTAGCCAACCAAGATTTGGACGCTACTTGGAAATACACTACAACACAGACTTCACCATCACCACTTTTTGAGTGTGCAGTCATTTCCAGAGACCAACTGAAACTATCAGGTATGTTTTCTTGGTTTATTAACTCTTGGCTTTGGTGACCTCAAAGGTCAAGGTAAAAAACATGGTTTACCAAAAATCTGACTTTATGGCAAGTCATTATCATTGCACCAAGGGTGCACTTGACTCAACAGACAAGTATAAGACTAACAACAAGGAAATTATATGCTTGAGCAAATCTTAACCTCTATGTAACTTTCAAAATAAATGAGTGACCAGCATCCAGTCACCCAGGAACAGAAAGATCACTTAGACTTATTTTTTCACAATTCATGAGATGTGAGAAGATAAAACAAGCATGCATTTCATACAACTAATAACATTTCTGCACATTCTTCCACAGGTTCCATTCACAATGAACTCAGTGCTTCAGAAGGCTTTCCTGTGGTGTGTGCTGACCACACTTCTGCTGAGCATCACGAGTGCAAAACCTCTAAATTCGGATGGATTGAGAAGGTACCCTCATGACCGAACCACCTGTCTCATTTAAAACTCCCTGATTTTTGAATAAAATCTAACAGGTCTCTCTTGTCACTGTCTAGGCTCAGTGTTTGGCTTCAGGGTAGGGTGAGGAGAGATGTCCACAGCTTGTCCGAGAGGAGCGAGAGCAACTCAGCAGCTTTGCTGACTCAGAGGAACAGCGATACTGAGTCATTTGCACCACAGCACAGGTATGAAACATTCTTTGACTGAACAAACCCGTATTAGGGCCAGAGTGACAAAACATGTTCTAACATTGTGTCCACACCATGATACGACAAAACACTTTAGAACCCATTATAATCAGCATCCAGTGTAGACAGCCTCAAGCTGTCTCGGCGTGGTAACTATTGCGTGTAATAAGAGTGTTTTGCTAATGTTCCCAGTAAGTCATGAAAACATTGTTTCTGTTTCTCCCAGGAGTATGAGGGTAAAGCGAACAGAACCAGCCTACTCAATCAAGCGAGTGGAAAGAGCGGGTTGTAATCTGTCCACCTGCTCAGTGCACGAACTGGCCCACCTGGTGAATTTATTCAACACGAAGACGAACAACGCCCCTACTGAGAAGCTCGGCTCAAACGGCTACGGACGGCGGCGGAGACGTTCCCTTCAAACCTCCTGGCACTAACTTTCCAGGATCCATCCACAATGGGGATTAAAGAACAACCCGTGAACACCTCTGCGGTTTGTCCTGGGCTTTTGGTTTCCATTGGCTTGGTTTACTGAGATGCTTCTGATACTTCCTTTGCTGAACGTTAGTGTACTCTCTTCAGGCACAAAGGAGCAACTGGAGCATCCTTCTCTCCATCCTCTCTCTGCCTGTTGGGTTGGACTGAGAAGGATTCAGGTCACTTAAAGTGGTTGCGGAAAAAAAGGAATGCTATCAGCTGGGAAAATATAGATATATGTTAAAAAATGTGTGGGTCTAAGGCAATACGAGAGGAATAGATGGTCAATGCATGTGTTTAGCATTCTTGTCATTCTAATGGAGCTTTGGGACTTGACTCTCTGTCTCTTCTGCAGCACTGATGCGCCCTCTGCTGGAGGAATGAAGGAACTAGAACTCTGCCTGCCCAAATTTTCATTAAAGAGGACGGTGAGAGAATAGCAAGAAGAGGAAAAAGGAACTAAGCTATTTACCATGGAGGACCAATGATGAAGAACGGAGAAAACTCTTTATGGAAGAAATGATTTTTGCTGTCCTCAAGGACATCCACATACTTGAAGACTGATTTACATATATATTCTGTGGGAGCCGTGCAATATTTCACTTTAATATTATTATGTAGTCTATTAGTAATGTGTACAAAGATGTGTATATTATGAAAATACTGTATGTTAAAAGTTCATGTATTTATATCTACATACTGTACATGTATTCTTAAGAAATATTGTATACAGAAACGGGCATCTATAGTTTATTTTGAAATAAGATGTTTATCCTGTTAAGTGCATATCGCTATAATGAAAAGCATTTTTTTTTTTCACATGAATCGTTCAATAATGTGACACCTGTTAATTAATAACCTATTAAACACCAGCAAGAATGTGTGAGGAAAACTCGTGTGTTATTTCCATGGCAGCTTTGAATGATAAAAAAACAAACTCATAATAATAAAATATTAAGTTGACCAAATAAACCTTGTGTGTTGATGCCATCTAGCATGAGAAACTGAAACTACATTCCAATTTGTCATTTATTTAAGCAATAAAAGTTTAGACACAGTATAACATCAAATATTTAGCTAAAATATCTGCCAATAAGCTAAATAAAAACAAAATTTAATTTAGTGGTCTGTGGGGAAAAAATACCCTAGTAAAAAAGTAATAGACTCAAAATGCATTTATTTTATACTAAGTATAGTTCAAGTCTATTAACACTTTTACTGACATATCGCTCAAGACTTACTGATAGGCCTATAAAAATTGGAGTATTACTTGTGCACAATGCACATTTCTTAATATTAAGCTTAAAATATGTTTTAATGACACTGTTGATGAGGATTGTATGATATTTAAATATTATCAGCCTTTAAATACAAAATATTTAAAGTGCACCTAAAGCATATTTGAAATAGTTCAACTTTAGCACAATCAAATATACTTAAGTATATATTTAGTTGGACCTCAGCACTACTTCTGCACAATTCTGCAATTCTAAGTATAAAATTAGTTGTTCCCATTTAGCAGATTTTAAAAATACCAGTTTAGTATACTGCAATTGCAGGGTATTTTTTATTAAGTACATAAAATGTAAATGTATTTGCAGTATACGTAGCGTAAAATAAATGTATTTTAAATACATTTTAGTATATTTATTTTTCAATAGGGTAAGAACTACATTATGCCTACAAACCCAGCAGAGGGCGCGCTCTCCCCTTCAATTACTATACACGTTAAAAGTAACATCTCAACTTTAAGTTTTAGAAATAGCAAAAGGAGAAGTGACAAACTGAAGAACACCGATAAAATCACTACAAAGTAAAGATAAGGTATTTCAACGGTTACTTTGTCTACAGATAAAAGGCAGTCTTGCGACACATCGTTCATGTGATAGGCTGGACAGAGAAGCAAAACAGACCATTTCCACATTTTTCTTCTAATGAAAAGTTACATCGTACTTCACAAAATGATGCTTAAAATATACACTCACAATAGAGTACACTCAGTGTATCGTATATCTGTGTGGATAAAAACTTAAAAGAGCACAGATGAACGCAAAAGCAAGTTATATGTGAAAGTTAGAAT
Source organism: Labeo rohita (assembly GCF_022985175.1). Taxonomy (NCBI): domain Eukaryota; kingdom Metazoa; phylum Chordata; class Actinopteri; order Cypriniformes; family Cyprinidae; genus Labeo; species Labeo rohita. The sequence continues at coordinate 10,647,050 of NC_066886.1, read as the reverse complement.
CATTCTCGTTCATCTCATTGCCAGTTCTCTCCTCAAATGAATAGAAATGGCAGGTGTACGTGTGTACGGTGAGTAACATAACCAAGCTATAACATTTGGGCGCTCATTTTTGTATTAATCGGCAAAAATACAGTTTGGCCTGGGCTATGTAACAACAGAACGTCGAAAGTGTCCCTGAGCAAACTCACTGAAAGACAGCCTGAGATGATATGCAAAACGCATTAAGAGTTTCATACGAATTAAATACCAAGAAAAGCCTTCTGGACAAGATTCAAGTGTGCACGTCACTGAAAGGGTTAAACGTTGTGACATTTTTCTCTTGTAGATACAGCTTGTAAAAGCCTTGAGGCATGTCTTCACACCCAGTGAGTGCTGCACTATACAACACTGCAGAGTGTCTCAGGGGACAGTCAGTCACAAACACAGAGAGAGACAGCAAGACTGCAGGGAGAAAACACTGAAGTCCGCACACGTTAGGTGAGTTGGTGAATTTCTTAAAGTTGAACTTTACTAACCCCTTGGCTGTTTGGTTACAACAATAGAAGTGCTAGAAGTAACCTTTGGGCTCTTTAAAAGCATCTCCTGCAGGTTTGAACCTGTTGCGGTCTCATGTCTCATTCCTTTACTGCTTTACTGTCTTAATCCATGTACATAATTTTACTCTATCTTTGTCTTGTATTGTTTACATGTCTGGCTTTGTAAAATAGGTTAAGCTTTAAAATGAGCTCAGGATTGTACAGTTTTATCAGGGGTGTTGGCATTTTTTTTTTTTTGAACGTTCAGACATTTCCTTATTCAGAACTGTACAACTGTGTTTATGTAGATAAGGTAAGTTGAGCTACTTTAGCCTGAAATACCATAAATGTACACAGGATATTAGTAGGAAATAGCAATAATGTACATGTTTTACTTTTGTATCTAACATTGCATTAATGTCTTGCAGATTATTTGTAGTACTTACGAATTTCCTTTTCCTGTTTTGAATACCACAAGATTGTCAGTTAGCTGTGATCAACTCACTGAGAGGTAAACACACTATGTTAGTATAGTATGCTTATTAAAACTTTAAAATAAAAGTTTTGACTGTGGAATTGTTTTAGGAATATTCCTACAATGCATTTTAAGAACATGAGTTTGCCTCTGTCTCTCAGGTGGAGATTTCACTAGAATTGTAGCGGCATCTACTACGCTGTGCAAAATGAGCAAAAAAGGAACTCCTCTATCAAAGCAACAATCAACGCCCAGTCTTGGGAGGGGTAAGTTTGGCGTACTGTATGATAATACTGTATCTGAACACTACATGTTAACTTGAAAACATGTCACTTTTATTTTTGTGAAAGGCCAGTGTACTGGTCCACCAGAACAAGCCCCTAAAAGGTGTCCTGCAGACGTATTGTCTGGTGTTGTCACTCAGTCAAAGTAGGTTAAAAGCATAGCATTGCAAGTGTGTCCACAACATTCTTTGCAAGCATGTCATAAAGTGCTCTATCAAAAGAGCACAGCACATTTCTATAAATAACCTATTTGCACTTTACTTATGCCAAGTGTTGATGACTTGTGCAAGGCTGCAAAGATGACTTTGCAAAAATGTTTTTCATTTAAAGGTTAAATGACACTAATGACATGCATTAGTTGTTTGCTGATGAGAATGATTTCACTTAATTTAATGGTTTGCAGCCTTTGAAATTAGAGTTATGCTGCAAAACAAGAAGCATACTGCAAATGTATGGCACAAAGTAGGCTGGACTTGGTATGTTAAACTGAAAGTACACCTCTTCCGTCTTTGAGATGGGGAAAACAGAACTTAATCCTTTAGACAAAGAGAAATGTGAGGTAAGGGGAGGGGGTGGAGGCTAGGAAGTATAGGTATGGAGCCAGTGTTGTGTTGCAGGGCGGAGTTCAGCTTCTCCCAATTGTTTCCTACAAATGAGGAAAGGTTGGAGGAGACACGGTTTTAATAGGCACAAATAAACAGAGCTAATTCTGTCTGTCACCCCCGACACTCGCTCCGAAACAACTCGTACCCTGATCTTCTCAAAGCGCAGGTAAATAAATACTCTCACCAGAGTTTCTCTGCTTAAATGGTGTGTTTTGAAAAAGTTTTGCTAATTTACTTTAAGCCTTATGTTCCCTCCGTGCTCATTTCAGAGTCTAGCTAAAAAGGTGAGTGTAACTTTAGCCGTGTTTAAAGAGTGATTATGACTGTACAGGACGCTGTTTGGAACAGAGTATTCCTTTGGGTCATTTACGTGTCAGCTTGTGCTTTCCAGAAGCTTGCTAATAATACGGCGCTTACAGTATACTGGTGGTGTATGAGTTATGTTGACTCAAAATGGAGTAACCTGTGATTCTGGTTACCTGTGCAGGGTAGGGCATAGTTAGCGTAGGTTGGTTAAAAAACAGGTTGAGCTGTTATATATGACAAGTTGCCAAGGTTGAGGTTGTAGGGCCCTATGAAATCCGTTTTATTTTTCCGTTTTATTTTTTTTTTCGTTTTAAAGTTTTAATGGTTAAATTAAGAAATATTCAATAAAAATATCAAAAAGCATGTCTAATTAATTTAAATCATGGAACGTAGACAATTTAAGAGCAATTTATTAAAAGTTTAACATTAATTACATTATTAAGGCCTTATGAATATTTTTTCTTAGATTCAGTTTTATTTTTACCAAAATCTGTTCCTAAAATTGGATTCCTTTTAATGGGTTCAATAAATTTTAAAAATCAAAAGCATCTCTAATTAATTAATTTTATTTTAAAAATATTTAAATTTTATTATTATTATTATTAATTATTATTTTAGCCAAACATACTTTGTTGTGTACTTTGTGCATTTTTCCGTAAATAAATTCTGGTAAATATTTTTTTCTAGGAAATATTCCTTAAAAAATAATGTTTTAATAATTTTATTATTAGTAGTAGTACTGTCATTACATTAAGTCATATATTTCTGTCACAGTATCTTCAAGCTAAACCAAACTTATATTTTGATGGGTCGCTGTGAAGACCTTTAAGTTTCTGTTTGTATATGATATGACGATAGTTTTCTCACAAGAAACAGTAAAGTTCTAGAGATTATATTTATTTGTTCCCCCTGATAGCACACATACATCATGGAGACATCTATTTGACGTCTGCATTTACATCTGCAAGACGTATTTTTTAGAGTGTTTGCTCATCTGCAATACGTCTATTGGACGTTTCTTATCGGATGTCAAACAGATGTATATAAGATGTCTTTAAGATATTTATGATTTAAAATGTATGTAAAACTAACATCTTACAGACGTCTGTCAGATGTTTGTACATCGCAGATGTTTTCCAGATCAAATGATCTTTAACAGACATCTTGCAGACGTATGTGTGCTATCTGGGCCTGTATTCGTATATTGAGGTGGCAAAGGCTGAAAACACCGCCAATGTCACGTGCGCTTCAGTATGTGTACCCTGATAGCACACATCACAGAGACGTCTATTTAACGTCTGCATTTACATCTACAAATGTATTTTTCAAATGGACGTTTGCTATCGGATGTCAAATGGACGTCTATTAGATGTCTTTAAGATGTTTATGATTTAGAATTTATGTAAAACTAACATATGACAGCAGATGCTTTCCAGATCAAGTGATCTTTAACAGACATCTTGTAGACATATATGTGGTATCTGTGTAGAAAACGAACACGCATCTACGCCATTCATTCAAACAGAGATATGCAGAACATGCAGGATTCATATTAAAATATTTTTGTGGCTTAGTATTCACAGACACGTGTTAGTTTACTGACCTAGTTTTGATTTATTCATCCAAAATTCAGTAAATCCCGTGACATTCTGCGTTATACAGTAAATTCCATTTTTATGACTGGATTCCGTGTTTTCCGCATCACGGAAATCATAGGGCTTAAAGCTTGGGAATGTAAACATGGCTCTTAATGCCATGTAGTAGTGTACTCTGTATATGTTAAGCCATAGCATATACAGCTTTCCTTTAAAGGTTGAGTAATGTTTCTGAAACACGTGTGAGCCAGGGCCAAGACAATGTTATTACCTTATAAAAACACAGGGCTGGGAAATTACCCTCACATCTTGAAAGCTCCAGAACTTGCCAGCATTTAGAAGGGTCTCAGGTTCAGTTCGCAGCTTGTTGTGACGTCCAGCCAAGCCCTCTGCTGACATGATGCTATCAGACTCTTTAAATAGGGGCGAGCGGGATACTCAAGACTGGAAAACACTGAAGCTGCCTCATAGACAAACAAGACCTAGAAGTGAAGACCACAGTTAGAAAGCAACAGGAAAATAGAGAGTCCAAACACAGAGATCCAGTAAAACCATGGCAAAAATAAGTGCTGAAGGTAAGAGAAAGTGTATATTCCAGCGTTTGGTACAATAGGGTTGCTCAAGCAGAATTATAGGGGTCAGGGACAGTCAAAAGATTGGCTGTTGGAAGGGTCAAACCGAAGTAAGGGATAAACTGTGGCGAGCTTTTCTTCAATAGAAAAGTGACATGTTGGTTGCACGTGTTAAAACAATAGCTCAGTGCACAATTCTTCTGACAGAATGGGTATTTTCAATGAGTTAAAGATGGGTTGAAATAATGTCAAAAAATGAAATGTTTACTAATACATATATATTTTTTTATATATACCTACACACAATGTTAATTTTTATTCTACTCTCTCTATATATAAATAATAAATGTCATAAATACTTTTAAAATGACCATAAATAATATGTTTACAGTTTTACATGTTTTTACAGTAAGAAAAATAGAAGGTTCTCTGTTTCTCTCTCACTCAGTGTATATATGCTTGATTTGATATATTGCTTGATATATTAAGAGGGGTTCACTTCCATGCCTAAGGTCAGGCTGTTCTAGAAGTGTGGTGAATGTGGCGTCTGGTATGTAGGTTTCCTAGATGGGCAGGGGTGGGAATAGCCTAGAATCATCCATCTGACAGGCCTGTCAAGCTTCTATATTGAAGACTTGCGGACTGTTGACGGTGCAGTGGCATATCCAGTTACATGTCAACATAGGTGGAAGTCAACAAACTTGGATTTGACTTCATAACCCTGTCTGCTGCCATTAAAAACTGTTTATAGGATGGGCCCCAACCTACATTCCTATGCTTTAGAAGCACCAGACCTTCTATAAGCAGTTGTGATACAGGAAAGACGTGGCAACTGATATGAAACTGCAACCTACTGGACAGTATGTAAATATAAGTTTATGACTGATAGCACAGGGAGTCTGTGTGTGAATAAAGGAAGTGTGGTGAGGTTTGTCTGGTGAGGGTAACTGCCATTCTCTTACTAGTAGCCTAAAAATAATTTTAATAGATATATAACTTATCCAATATTAAACTCTCCTGCGTGACATTTGATGCCCAAAATAATATGATTCCTTTCTTAAAATATAATGGTAGTTATATAATTTAATAAATAAAAATATTAAGCATCATATTACTAGGACAACTTGTTTCCAGTATTCATTTATTGACTTTTAAATTATCACTAAATGTTTACTTTGTATAAAGTTGACAAAATATTTTTTACTCGCTATATAAATCTGTATCATTTTTTAAAGGGAACCCCTGGGTATTACGAAGTGTATAACTTAAAAATAATGTAAATGATGTCTTTTAATGAAATATAGCTAATATTTAAAAAATCCAAATTGTTTTATCCATTTTTTTGACCATGGGTAGCTCCATTATTTTGAGAGCTTACAAATGGTAGAGACAAGAAACGCTAAATACCATCCTGGCAGAATGTAAACATGCTGAAACTTGGTTTAAGCCTATGCGTATCTGTTGCCACCTGTAAGCACTTTAGGTAGCCGTTGTTTTTGTGTCAGTATTATATTGTGGTATTGTGGAGTTTGTGTTAATTGTATGTTGTGGTAAAAATAGCAACAGGTTGCGGCAGTAGATCACGAGTGCAACCATTTGATGTAATCGAAATAATGGTGCCCCCATAATCCAAAATAAGTATAAAATGATGTGGGTTTTTTAAATAATGTAATTCGTTCATGGGTTTTCTAGTACATCTTTTAGTAAGAGACATCATTTACGTTATATTAAGCCGTACAAGTCTTAATACTCATGGTTCCCATTTAAATATTATTTCTTACAGATTACAGCTAGGGTTGTCAGTTGAATAGCAATAACATTTTTCAGCAACTGTGCATAAAACACATTCTGTAAACCCAGATGTCTGTTTGAAAATGCTTGTGCGACACTTTGTCTTGCCTTTTTGTGCCTTGTCTTACAGTGTTCTAATTAAAACTCAACCACAAAGTTACACTTTGTAAATGTGCTGCATACACTTCTGTTTTGCAGTGCTGGTTTGTTTAAGCCTTCTAATATATGAAAGAATGATAATACAATATTTACATGCTCTTGATAAACATCCTCACTTAGAAAACAAACATTAATGTATTATTAGTTCATCTTTCTTTGTGGTTCTTTTCTTATTATTATCGTTAAACAAATTTTGATTGCCTGCTAAGTAAATAAAGGTGCTCGCCGTGCTTGCCGTGCACATGCATGCATGCGTGCTTACCGTGCACCATGTGCAGTTTCTGCCAGAGAACACAACAACAACTGGTCTGACACTTTGGGTATCCAGTGACTGACCTCAGGACAGGGACTTAGCTAACCTTGCAGATACCCGACTAAGACCAAGGCACAAGATGCAGAGTGAAACCTAAACTGTGTGGACAGATACTTGAGGACATGTTTATAACCATGATTTGTGCAGTTGCAAAACTGCCACATGTACACATCAATATCTTATTTCCACATTAAATTGACTTCATTTTACCACCTTCAATAATGGTTTTACATTTTGGCAAAATACAGGAATTAATTTATTAGCTAAAATATGACGACATACTGCCATGATTTTGTGTATAGATACAGGCTTGTTATTGGAGATTGAGAACTTGATGAAGAATGGTAACACCCATACTCTGAATTAATGCACACAATGTTCTTTATAAACAGTTCCTAGAACCTGATCATGAACATTAATAATAGAATGAACGAACATTCTTGGCATTTATCCTTTTATTGGCACCACTCCTTGCAGAAATGCCGCGTCAGTTCACGAAGATCTCTCTCCACGAGGTGGATGAAAGAGTTCGTCTCTTGGCTGAAAAGGTGTACGCTTCAGCTCTAAAGGAAGAAGACAATAAGAACACCATGTCAATGTTCACCGTCCCTGAGGACTGTCCTATCGGCTTGCATCAGGCCAAGGAGCGGGAGCTACGCAAAGAAATACAGGAGCAGATGTCAGAGGAATCGGTCAAAAGGTCAGTAAGCTTACATAGTGTACTAATGTAATATTCGAAATGCATTTCTTATGCTGTATGTCCTGTTTTAGGAAACAGAGTTTCAAGATGATACGATCCCAGTCAGTGTGCTTGCAAATGCCTGTCAATCTAGACTGGTCGATGATTTCACCCATGCTGACTCCGTCCTCACCTACTGGCCCTATATTTGTCAATATCCCAGAATTCCAGAGGGTCACTATCAGCGGAGACTACTGTGCAGGGGTGAGAGGCAAATTATTTTATATATAGATACACTTTATGAAAATATAATAAGATGCGTCATATAATATTGTGTATACAGTTCAAGAAAAGTAAATAAACAGGGCTTGGCATTAGGGAAGAATTAGTCTTCCCACGATAATAACGATAAAGTCTAGTTGTTGACATATTTCTATGTGCGACAGTACGGAGTGACATGCTGAAGGTGGATGTAAAAATAGTATATCGCTAAATGAGGAGCTCAGTCTGAAACTGGTTTGGTCAAAACTGTGCAGTGCGACAAAAATCGGTCTGAGCCTTGAATAAGTTTTTTGTGTGCCTGTTTTGTGTGTGTTTGAGTCTGTTTACAAACCTGTTGTCCAACAAAGATATCATTTATTGACATGCTTTTTCTCCAAATTGACTTCATAACATAGTCAAGTGTTTGAAATAACCTTTTGCGATCAGACGTGAGTTCGTATCACAGAATGAGGCAGAAATCATACTATTTCATAGTATTATAAAGGCTTTGTCGATTAGCATTGTATTATAAATATACTTTATCCTTATACAAATACCTAAGATTGCTTGAAGAACACAGACAAATCATATATTGTAGCAATCGTATGTTTATTGTCTTCAAGTTTTCTCAGTTAAAATTCCTCTATCTGCGTTTTATTCAGCTACAGCTGAATTTAGAGATTTTCTTAGAGATTTCTGAAGCGTCGTCAGTATTATTACTTCTACTATAAATCATATGTGGAGTTTCAGCGCAAGAGCACCCTCCGGCTTCCGAATGTGAAAGAGCTTTATTGCCAAGTGTGTTTCACACACAAGGAATTCATCCTAATGTTAGGAGCTTCCAGTACAGAATGTACAAATAATTTGATTAACATTCCAGTGAGTTAAACAGTCCTTACATTACTTGTGTACTCGGTAATGCCTACAACACTCTATTTTGGGTAAAAATAGTAAAGATAATACTTTTCTCTAAAGAAACAGGATTTCCATGAATTATCGTCATTGATATTGTTATCGCAGTAAATACCAGAAATTATTGTGATTAAATTTTTAAGCCCATATCGCCCATCCCTACTTGGCATTAAATTTTAATCCAAAACAGCTATGAATTTCTGAGGTTAAAAGGAGTACAAGTAGGTCACACATGTGTGATACCAGTTCAGTTATGATTTGCATGACCGGTTGAGGTGTGGTTTTATTATCAAATACTTTGGATGTGTGGTAGATTAGCGGATTAATTTATGAATGAAAGCAATATGAACTAGTGCTAATGATACAATGATTACTGTTCAGATATTCATCATATGTTGGAGCCTAAACAGACTATCTTGTATGTGTCCACATCTGTTACTTTTGAAAATATCATATAGATATAAAACATATAGATAGCCAAGGGACTCCAAGCCACAAAACTTTACATTTATAAATGATGTTATAAGTTTAGAAAATGGAAATATTACAAGAACTCAGAGTTAAATTGTCAGAACAAATTCATCTTGAATAATGTCAGATAACTTTGATAGAAAGGTATGTAATGGATTACAATCAACCAAAAATTCAGCCAACTGTTAGTATGACAGTATTTTCACAACTTTCAATACTTTGTTGACCAATTACCAAGCAATGCTTAATTTTGTTCAGTCTGTGGTGTAAAATGGTCGCATTAGCAATTAAAGAAAAAACACTTCAGGAAAACATTGTCAAGTCAAAGTGGCTGAACAATATTTGATCCCAATTTTTTTTTAATCAGTTTTACTGGTAGTCAACTGTATGGAGAATTTTTGGGTATAATATGCCACAGTTTACTTTATTTTGCTATCCTCACTTGCATAAATTAACTATAGTGTCCTGGACTCAAAAATTACATCTGGTGTCTGAATAATTTTTGGTTTGACTGTATAATCTACATTAATAAATTCATAGGTTTGGGGTCAGTGACAGGGTTGCCAGGTTTTCACAGCAAAACCCGTCCAATTGTAGTAGGCCAAAACTAGCCAAATCGCATTTTGGGGGGAGGTTCCCCAGTAAAAATTGTAAAATAAATTTTTTGCCGAGGTAAAATTTGCATTCCACGGTCTGAATATCACGTTATTGCAGTTTTAAAGTAGCCCAGTTCTGCGGGAAAACCCCAGACTTGGCAACACTGGTCAGTGAGATTTAATTATTTTGTTATTTTTTAAGAATTGAAAACTTTATTCAGCAAGGATGCATTAAATTGATCAAAACTGACAGAAAGTACATTATTACCAAATATTTTAAATAAAAGAATTTCTTTTGAACTTCATCAAACAATCCTGAAAAAAACAATGTTTTCAACATTAATAAAAGAAAATATAAAATGTTTTTTGAGAACCAGATCAACCTATTACAGTGATTTCTGAAGGTTCATATGAAAAAAAAATTATATCCTTGCCATCACAGTAATAAAAGGTGTTTCAATATATGTGACCCTGGACCACAAAACCAGTCATGAGTATGGAATCTGAGGGTGCAAAAAATCAAAATACTGAGAAAATTGCATTTAAAGTTTTTCAAATTAAGTTCTTAGCAATGTATATTACTAATTAACTATCAAGTTTTGATATATACTTAGGGTAGGAAATGTACACAATATCTTCATGGAACATGTTCTTTACTTAATATCCTAATGATTTTTGACATAAAAGAAAAATCAGTCATTTTGATCCATACAATGTATGGATTGCTACAAATATACCCGTGCTACTTAAAACTGGTTTTGTGGTCCAGGGTCACATATATTAAAATAGAAAAGTTATTTTAAATTCTAATATTTTTTCAATATTACTATTTTTACTGTATTTATGATAAATTAAAAGGAGCATGAGAAATCTTACCAACCCTAAACTTTTAAACTGTAGTGTCAGTGATGGTTCATACCTAAAAATTGATTCATCTTTGATCACTTCTGACAGATAACTGTTGAGGACTATGAGCAAGCAGCAAAAGCCCTGCTGACAGCACTCTTCATCAGAGAGAAATATTCCCGGCTGGCATATCATCGCTTTCCCAGGACCACTGCCAAGTTTCTAAGGAGTGCCAATAATGAGAAATGGAGTGAGGAGGAAGAAGTGCTGCCAGGTATGTTATGCTTGGCATCAGTGCATGCAGAATGCAGTGCATGCAGAATTAATGCACAATTACATATTAAAAGACTTATAACAACAACACAAATGAAATGGTGTAAGTGTTAAATGACTGGCCTAAATCTTTTAATATTCTGTCTCAAAAAGTGCAGGTTGTTTATTAGGTTTGAGAAAGTGATACTATAAACGACCAGTCCTGTTTCTATTTATGGCAAGGCATAAATATAACATGATATTACTAATCATCACCTCTAAAACTTCCCTTCATGCCTCATTATCCATGACTACAGATGTCTGGCCCGCATCAAGTGAGGGTGAGGATCCATACAGTATGGAAGACCTTCCACAGAATCTGAACTACCCCCTGAGGATGAAAGACGGAATCATATACGTCTATGATAATGAGGACGCCTTAAAACAAGATCAGCCACGGAGCTTACCATATCCTGATTTGGAAACCTTTGCTATTGACATGAGCCACGTCCTTGCCATGATTGCAGACGGACCAACGTGAGTTTTGTTAGGTTATATTTCTCCTCAAATTGATCCACCTCTTAACTTAAAGAAATAGTTCACTCAAAAATTAAAATTTGCTAAAATTTGACTCACACTCAGGCCATCCAAAATGTAGATGAGTTTGTTTCTTCATCAGAACAGATTTTTTTAATGCTGTGTGAAGCAAAAGCTGTGTGTTTGTAAGGAACAAATTCATTAATAAGGCGTTTTAACTTTAAAGAGTCATCGGATGCTAAGTTCACTTTTTCATGTTGTTTGGACATTAATGTGTGTTGGCAGTGTATGTTCAGATCTACCCTATAATGATAAAAATCCATGCACTGGTTTTTAATTAATCTGTAAAAATAATATCCCCTTTTTCAAATCGAGCCGTTCTCAGATGCCTGTCAGTGTGGCGTCAAACCGACTGAGGCCACTTCCACGATAGTTGATTGACATGAGCTCTTACCTTAGACCAGCTGTCACAGTCCAGTAACTTTCCAGAGCAGGGATGTAAGTTAGACAAGAATATCTCCGATTGAGCGATAGAGGTGTTGTGTTGCTGGATGTAACAATGAACATAATGGTCGTCATTTACTCCCGACATCTGAGCCGCTGAAGATGCAGTAGATTACGTTTGTTTGTGAATAGAATGCGCCTCCCAGTCTACATATATCCGTCTATGTTCGCGCGAATCATTCATGATCCAGCTTCACTTACAGCAGAAGTGAGTATAAGCATTTTTTTATGAGTCTTTGCGATTGCCTTTCCTTATAACGTGGTAGTTAGGAAGTTTAGCGCCTAAATGCGGCTAAAGTAAACAAGATCGTCTTTCCACAGAGAGAAGAGAGGGGCGGGGCGAGCAGAGCTCATTTGCATTTAAAGGAACAACCCCTTAGAATGAGAGCTGAGCTGATTTTGGCAAGGTAAAAAGGGTGTTGTTTTACAAAACCGTTGAGAATTTTTAACCAAAGTATATTAGAGACTTTTCATTAAGACCCTAAAGAATCATATCAACTTGTGGAAAATGGGCATCCGATGACCCCTTTAAAGGGCACCCTTTTTACAATATGTAATATAGGTCTTGAATGTCCTCAAAATGTGTCTGTGAAGTTTCAACTCAAAATACCCCACATATCATTAATTATATCATTTTGAAAATGCCTATTTTGAGTGGAAGCAGAAACAAGTTTACAGACCTCAGATACTCTGCTAAAAACATGTTTGGTTTTGATTTTCACATCTGTTACGTTGAAATCATGCGTTTTAGTCATTAGCTTAAACTACGATTTTCTGAGCACACACGTCGGAAGTACTAAACTAAGTTCTCTTTCATGTCTTAGTGCGCTTAAACACTTAATACACACAAATTTATATTAAAACCATGCATAAGTTTCAAAAACACAGTCAGGTATGTCTGTGAAGGGTAACAGCTAGGAAAAAAAATTGCATGTTTATATTATATCTGTGTGCCAGCAGTGTAATATGCAGTACCTATACTGCTGTTAATATGACCCAAACAATAAAGTAAAAACACTGCTCTGGACTGAGTAACTTATATAGCTTTAAAAATGCTTTTAAATGCTCTAGCGTGAAGATAAACACGTTGTTCATCTTGGATTGTGTGGATTTTTAATAATTATAGGGTGGTTGTGTTCACACACATTTATATTCAAACAACATTTAAAAGTGAATTTTGCATAACAGTTGCCATTTAAATTATTGCTTCTAGCCTAGTTGGTAATGTGTAATCTGTTCTGATGAAGAAACAAACTCATCTACATCTTGGATGGCCTGAGGGTGAGTACATTTTCATTTTTGTGTGAACTATTCCTTTAACACAACACAGTCTCAAAACTGATAACACATGCATCTGTTGCTAAATAAAAAACAGGATAGGTGATATTCAGGAAAAAAGGAAACACTTTATTGAGACCTCTTCTCTTTTATAGGAAGACCTATTGTCACAGAAGGCTTAACTTCCTGATGTCCAAATTCCAACTACATGAAATGCTGAATGAGATGGCTGAACTCAAGGAACTGAAAAGCGTTCCTCACAGAGACTTCTACAACGTCAGAAAGGTATTACGAATTTATTGGTATTCCACGACTTACTGTATAATGATCCTGTTCACTTCTAAATATATATTTTTATGAATATTCAGGTTGATACGCACATTCACGCAGCTGCCTGCATGAACCAGAAGCATCTACTGAAGTTCATCAAGGACACATATAAGACAGAAGCAGACCGGGTTGTGGCAGAGAAGGGCGGAAAGAAAGTCACGCTCAAACAGGTGTTTGACAATCTAAAAATGGACCCGTATGATCTCACAGTAGACTCATTGGATGTACATGCGGTACGTATTTCAGATGACCTCAGAATAATTTGTGACCCTGGACCACAAAACCAGTCATAAGTCGCATGGATATATTTGTAGCAATAGCCAACAAAACATTGTAAGCTGCAAACTGTAGACATATCAAAACTAAATCTTTGATTAGTAATATGCACTGCTAAGAACTTAATTTGGACAACTTTAAAGGCAATTTCCTCAATATTTAGATTTTTTTTGCACCCTCAGATCCCAGATTTTTAAATAGTTGTATCTGTCCTATCCTCACAGGTGCTTTCAGATGATGTATAAACTTCAAAAAAATTCACCCTTATGACTGGTTTTGTGGTCCAGGGTCACATTTGTCTGCATTTTTATGCCAAACATTGTCTGCATTTTTATGTAATTATGAAATTTCACTGTTGTTTGTTACAGGGCAGACAAACATTTCATCGCTTTGATAAATTCAATTCCAAATACAACCCAGTAGGTGCTAGTGAGCTCAGAGAGATCTACCTCAAAAGCGATAACTACATCAACGGAGAATACTTTGCACGTCTCATCAAGGTAAAGCTGATCAACTCGCATGCTAATTTAGCAACTAACACATAAGCTAAAATAAACTATACCTGTCAGAGCATCCAGATAAACAATCGCATTGTTATTGTTTTGCACAGGAGGTTGCTCAAGAACTGGAGGAGAGTAAATATCAGCACGCAGAGCCCCGTCTCTCAATTTACGGCCGAGCTCCTGAAGAGTGGGATAGCCTGTCCAAATGGTTTATCAACCAGAAGTTGCACTCCCCTAACATGAGATGGATCATACAGGTGCCCAGGATCTAGTAAGTCCTCCTCTAATATAATCTAACATAACAATTAACAATGCTATCATATCATATAAAACATATGTGACCCAGGACCACAAAACCTGTCATAAGGGTCATTTTTTTTTAAATTTAGATTTATACATCAACTGAAAGCTGAATAAATAAGATTTCTATTGTTGTATGGTTTGTTAGGATATGACAATATTTGGCCGAGATACAACTATTTGAAAGTCTGGAATCTGAGGGTGCAAAAAAATTAAAGTTGTCCAAATGAAGTTCGTAGCAATGCATATTACACTTTATATTTTTACTGTGGGAAATTTACCGAATATCTTCATGGAACATGATCTTTACTTAATAGCCTAATGATTTTTGGCACAATGTATTTTGGGCTATTGCTACAAATATACCCATGCTACTTATGACTGATTTTGAGGTCCAGGGTCTCATATATATATATATATATATATATATATTTAATGGCAAAATGCTTTATAAAAAAGTTTCTGCTTCCTAAATTCAAATTGTGTACTTTGTTTTTAGTGACATTTTCAGATCCAAGAAGATTTTTCCCAACTTCGCCAAGATGCTAGAGAACATCTTCCTCCCACTGTTTCAGGCCACCGTTAACCCTCAGAAATACAAAGAAATGCATGTCTTCCTCAAACATGTAAGTGCTTTATCACAGCTGGCAAGACCAGTCAGAGCAGATTCATGTCGCATTTAATAACCAACAGTGCAATTAACAGCTTAAACGCAAAACAGTCATTTTACTAGTGAAACAAGCTTTCATGCCAAATCCCTTCTGAAAAAATGTAATTGTTCTCAGATGACTATGAGTTCAAATAAAATTGTCACGCACAATAAAACCACAAAAACAAACTACAGAAAACATGGATTTGGTTAAATTATGCTTAAATCAGTAATGTAGTCAATGTGTGGTTGATGTAACATGTTGATGATCAGTCTTTATGTAAGACAAAAGCCTTAAAGGGTTAGCTCACCTAAAAATGAAAATTCTGTCAATTACTCATCCTTATGTCGTTCCAAACCTGACTTTCATTCATCTTCTGAACACAAATTAAGATATTTTTGATGAAATCTGAGAGCTTTTTGATACTGCACAGACAGCAACGCAACTACCATATTCAAAGCCTTAAAAGGTAGCACAAGTACATTGTTTTTTGGGTGAACTATCCCTTTAAGAAAAATAAAAGAAAAAAGTGGCTGTGGACAGATTTAAGCAAAGCTTTGAATGTTTTTTCTGCAGGTGACAGGGTTTGACAGTGTGGATGATGAGTCCAAACACAGTGATCACATATTCACCTATAAGAGTCCAAAACCTCAGGAGTGGACCATGGAGGAAAACCCACCGTACACTTACTACCTATTCCACATGTATGCCAACATCATGGTTCTCAACAACCTACGAAAGTAAGTCGCTATAAAGAGAAGCCATTTCCCTTGAATGTAGCCAATAGCTTTATAATTGAAGTCACAAATCATCTATGATTGAATATGTGTTTTAATTTTCAGGGAACGTGGTCTCAATACCTTCCAGTTCCGTCCCCACTGTGGAGAGGCTGGATCCATCACCCATCTGGTGTCAGCCTTCCTGACAGCTGACAACATCTCTCATGGACTCAACCTGAAGAAGGTCAGTCTCAAAGAAACAAACAAGTCGTGACACAACTTGCACAATACTGTTTCTGGCTCCAAGCCTCCACTTGTTCCATTTGAGAATATTATCCCAACAACTGTTAGTTAACACTATTAATGTAGTCTTTCCTTATCAAATTTCTCAATGCAGAGTCCTGTCCTGCAGTACCTGTATTATTTGGCCCAGGTACCCATTGCTATGTCTCCACTCAGCAATAACAGCCTATTCTTAGAGTATTCCAAGAATCCCCTCAGGGAGTTCCTGCAGAAGGGCCTGTGTGTGTCCCTCTCCACGGATGACCCGTTACAGTTCCACTACACAAAGGTCAGAGCAGTTACTAGGAACGATGTGCACTGAATCAATGCTGAAACTGAATGAGTTAATTATTAATCTATATTGAGTCAAGGTGATGTGATTTTATGCTGTTGCTGTACCTTCAGGAAGCTTTGATGGAGGAGTATGCCATTGCAGCACAACTGTGGAAACTAAGCACGTGCGACACGTGTGAGATCGCCAGAAATAGTGTGCTTCAGAGCGGTCTGTCTCATCAGGTACTCTCTCAGTCCTACCCTCTAAAGCAGGGGGGTTTTAATGTTTTAAATGACCTGGGCCCACAAGCAGTATTATCCTCATGTGAGGAACCACTTTTCCCGTCAATATAGTTTCAATATAATATTGTGGGTTCAGATTTACAAATTTCAGCCTGTCTTTCCATGCCTTAGAAAAGAAAAGCAAAAATCGAGGTGACATTTAGGAACATACAATAAAAGTAAACAGTGCAAATTTTTAGAAATGTGAAGCTCTTAAATTTATTTCTGTTAAAACGAGTATTACTTTTTTTTATTTTAACATTTATGAATTGGTCCCATTCACTTCCATTGTAAGTACCTCGCTGTAACCCACATTGTTGCCTTTTTTAATAAAGTTGAAAATAGAAGCCCGTTCACACCACTGAATACAAAAAAGGATAACTGCGACATTGTCTTACAATTGTGACTTTTTTCTCAAAATTGCATGAAATAAACTTGCAACTGAGAGGGAAAAAGACTGACATTTTTCAGAATTGCGAGTTTATATCTCAAAGTTCTGAGAAAAATTCTGAATTGCAAGTTTATATCTCAATTCTGAGGAAAAAAGTCACAAATTGCAAGTTTATATCTTGCAATTTGGGCTTTATAACTCACAGCTGCGAGTTTATGTCATGCAGTTATAAGAAAAAAGTTAGAATTGCAGCTTCATATCTTGCAATTGTGTTAAGTCAGAATTGTGTGATATAAACTTGCAGTTGTAAGATATAAAGTCAGAATTGCAAGATATAAATTTGCAATTGAGAGGGAAAAAGACTGAGTTTATAAGTTTACTTAATAACTCTTTAATTGTGTTATAAAGTCAGAATTGCGAGACATAAACTTGCAATTCCGTGAGGAAAAAAAATACAATTGCGAGATATAAACTGTGATATAAAGATTTTGAGTTTATATTGCAATTCTGGCTTTATAACTCGCAAATGCGAGTTTATATCACAATTCTGAGAAAAAAAGTCAGAATTTTGAGTTTATATCTTGCAATTTAGGCTTTATAACTCACAACTGCAAGTTTATATCATGAAATTATCAGAAAAAAGTCAGAATTGCAGCTTTATATCTCACAATTGTGTTATTAAGTCAGAACTGTATGATATAAACTCACAGTTGCGCATTATAAAGCCTAAATTGCAAGATATAAACTTGCAATTGAGAGGGGAAAACGCATTTTCTCAGAATTGTATATCTCCTAATTGTGAATTAATAACTGTCAGTTGTGTTATAGTCAGTATTGTGAGATACAAACTGGCAATTCCGTGAGAAAAAGTTACAGTTGTGAGATATAAACTCTGAATTCTGAAAAAAAAGATGTGAATTTGAAAAAATTCAGAATTTTGAGGGTAAAAAAAAAAAAAAGTCACAATTACCTTTATTTTTTTTATTCAGGGGTGGAATCAGGCTTCCATATGATTGAGCTTAACTTGAAACCAAAATATTTCCTGAAAAAAAAAAAAAAAAAATGTTCCAGTGCTACTATTAAACACATTCCAATGCTAAATTTAACATGCATGTGCTTCATACCAATAAAAAAACTCTTATTTAAATTTCTTTTACAGGAGAAGAAACACTTCCTGGGTGAGAATTATCTGCAGGATGGACCAGAGGGAAATGACATCCGAAAGACAAATGTGGCACAGATCCGTATGGCCTATCGGCACGAGACCTTGTGCAATGAGCTCAGCTTCCTAGTGGATGCCGTCAAATCAGTGGCAGTGGCTGAAAAAGATGCAGCAGAGTGAATGATAGGCTATAAGATGGGTTCATATAAGTGGACCAGACATTAGTATAAAACCCTATCTTGCTACAGGTGATGTTCCAGAGAGCTATGGAAATGCATCATCCTGGTAGCAAAACATAGAGTCATTCGTCTTGGTGCCTTAGGATGGACATATCCTTTCCCATAGTGCCGGTGATGGTGATGGATATATCCATTTCATATCTCAAATCTGTTTTATATTAAAAAAAATGGGACATTTGATAAACTGTTCCTGTGTTTTGCATGGTTTCTGAAAATGAGAATGAAAATGTTTTAAGGGAGCATACATTTGTTACCTTTTCTAATGAGGACGTCTTCGTGTTTGTGACTTGAACAATGTGTTCTTTTGTTCAGATAAATGTTTTATGAAAAAAAAAAAAAAGGCAGTGGCACAGAGATGAAGAAAATTTGCCTTGATAAACTAGTTTGTTTGCTACCTGATTTTCTAGAGCTGCTGGGCAAGTTTTGGGGTGGCGTTTTATTTTTGCCACACAATCTTGTGTACTTAAACGCACATTTTATAAACCAAAACAGACGGGTAAGCTGTTTTGTTAAGGATGCGGTATAATGCCTTCTGAAAAACTGCTTTCGAAGTAAAATAAATAAAGTGGTGTCAAAAAGAGCCTTGCTGATTCAATTCATGGTGAGATTTTTCTATTCCAGCATAGTAGAAAAATGATTCTTTATTTGCGCAACACTGCGGCCCAGTGGAAGTAGTAAGAACTGTTTCAGCCTTCAAAAAAATATTCTATTTACTTTATTATTCAAGATTTACACACAGAAAGGGAACACTGAACATCCCAGTTCAGTCCATATTTAAAAGAACTCTCCTTCAAAAGAACACTATCACAAAAGAAAGCAGCAACAAGTGTCATTTCCTCTGAAAAAAACTACTAACACCCAATCCAAATCTCTATAAATCAGTGAGAATATTGCAGAAATTAACTTTTTTAAAACTAGATTATTAGATCTTAACTGGATTAAATCTTCACAAACTGCCACACAAATTTAGATTTATATATATATATATAAAGATTGATCTATACATGTTTTATAATACAAGTGAATTCCCTAATCTGACAAATTCACAGTTTCTCTCACACACGAAAGTGCAGAATGAAAAGTCTAGGATTTCAAACCACCAAAAAATATGAAAAACTGACTTAACCGCCACTGAAAGTCTCAGTGATGGCCTATAAAATAAATGTTTCACTTGCAACTCATTAAGCTGCAGAAGAAAACACGCAAATTGGTTCATTCTCAAATGTTAATCCTTCCCAATTATGTTTCATAATGAATGTTATACGAGACATGCCCTATAATTAACATTTGGTCCAGCTTACACACAGATAAAGATTTCATGTCAAACAGATCACTACAGTTATTCCGTTAAACCTTAAAATGCACATCAACTGTTACTGAATCATGTGTGACTGAATTATAGCTTCATTACCATTAAACTGTTGCACATGCTGATACTGTGATGCTTATTCAAATATTACAAGGCCTTTACGGATGCAATTAAGTGCAATTACTTCACAAACAAGATAAAACAGCAAGTGCAATGAGGCAATGGAGTTCTATAGCTACATGTTGTCTAGCACTTACCTACATACAGTTCACAGTCACATCTATGAATTGTTCAGGTGTTATGATGCTAACCTAAAAATAGTTTTTAAAAGTCAAAATAATCAGCAGTTATTGCCTCCAGTGAGTGGCACTACAAAGTGCAACAAATACCCATTATAGTCACCCTATGAAATAACTGTTTAAAGAAGGTTATGGGGAGACAGTGAGTATGACAGTGGCACAGTGCTTCATTTTAAGGTCTGTGTGGGTGCCCGGCTTCATCCGCTAGATTGAGAATGTACCCAGCTATGTCTTCCTCCGTAGGAGCATCTGACATGACCCATGATTCATTAGCGGCAGTCACCTGAATCCGACAGACTGGGCAGTTTCTGCTCTGACCGCTCCTATTAGAGGCACAGACACACAATTAAGCTGGGTTTGTCATGGCTGATTCGAATGATTTATGGATTCTGTCATTATTTATGGTCATAATGTTCCAAACCCACTTGACTTAATTTTTCTTTATACTTTCTACTTTTTTCCTCCCATATAATGAAAGTGAAAAAGAACTAAAGCTTTCAAGCTTCAAAATGATCAAACAGCAGTATTTATAGTTGAAGTCAAATACACTTTGTAGAATCTGCAAAATGATAATTGTTTTTAAGAGAGATCATACAAAATGCATGTTATTTTTTATTTAGTACTGACCTGAATATGATATTTCACATAAAAGACATTTACATATAGTCCACAAGGCAATATAATAACTGAATTTACAAAAATGACCCCGTTCAAAAGTTTATTTTAAAAAGTGATTTTTAAAACTGTGTTGTTATCTGAATGATCCACAGCTGTCTTTTTTTTTTTTTTTGTTTAATGATAGTTGTTCATGAGTCCCTTGTGTGTCCCTAAAAGTTAAACTGCATGCTGTTCTTCAGAAAAATCCTTCAGGTCTTTGGTTTTTCAGCATTTTTGTGTATTTCAACCCTTTCCAACAATGACTATATGATTTTGAGATCCATCTTTACACACTAAGAACAACTGAGGGACTCATATGCAACTATTACAGAAGGTTTAAATGCTCACTGATGCTTCAGCATGAAACACAATGCATAAGAGCCAGGGGGTGAAAACTTTTGAACAGAATGTGGATATGTACATTTTTCTTATTTTGCCTAAAGATCATATATTTTTTTCATTTAGTGCTGCCCTTTAGAAGCTACAGAAGATACTTATATGTTTCCCAGAAGATAAAATAAGTTCAAATTACCCTGATCTTCAAATTCAAAAAGTTTTCACCCTCCCTTAATACATTGTATTTCCTTCTGAAGCATCAGCATTTGAGCATTTGAACCTTCTGTAATTGTTGCATATGAGTCCCTCAGTTGTCCTCAGTGTAAAAAAGATGGATCTCATACGGTCATTGCTGGAAAGGGTTCAAATGCTGAGAAACCAAAGTATTTTTTGGACCTGATAGATTTTTCTGAAGAACAGTGGGCAGTTTAACAGTTCAGGACAAACAAGGGACTCGTGAACAACTATCACTAAACACCTGCGGATCATTCAGGTAACAACATAATATTAAGAGTCATTTAGACTTTTGAACAGGGTCATTTTTATAAATTCAATTATTTTCTTTTCTGGACTATATTGTAAATGTCTTTTATGTGAAATATCTTATTCAGGTCAGTACTAAATAAAAAAATAACATGCATTTTGTATGATCCCTCTTATTTTGGTAAAATAATGAACATTTTATAGATTCTGCAAGGTGTATGAATACTTTTGACTTTAATTGTAAATGATTACATGTGTGTTATTTTAATATTGTTTAAACAAATTTGATTTAAAAAGTCTGAAGAGTTGAGTCAACCTTGGATCCAGTTCACAAATTTGAAAGCACTAGTTCTAAATAAAACATTATTCAGATTTTCTCCTTTTGTGCCACACAGAATATGAGTTTGGAACAATACGAGGGTGAGTAAATGATGACAATTGTAATTATTTAGGTGACCTTATCCATTAAAGGGACAGTCAACCCAAAATCGAAAAATCTGTCATCAATTACTCACCCTCGTGTTTTAAAACCTGTTTTAAAATGGTGTTTCATCTACAGAACACAAAAGAATTATTACGCTATTTTGAAGATTGTTAGTAACCAAACAGTTCCCATTGACTTCCACTGTATTTTTTAATCTATAAAATGGAAGTCAATAAATCAAAATGGGAATCCAAGTACGTAAGTCATAGAGTTTTGGTACAACATGAGGGTGCGTAAATGATAACAGAATTTTCATAATTGGACTGATGACAAGTCATGATAATGAATCACAGATTCTTACCACTTGTCAATACACTTCTGACAAAAGCTGTGTGCACAGGGCAAAATAAGGTCTGCTTTCCCATCCATACAGATACAGCATTCTTCTTCATCCGTCAACTGTTTCACCCTGTTACAGAGCAAATTTGACTTGGTGAGACAATGAGTCATGTAATTGTGCATCATTACATCAGGTGCTGACATGGTAAACAGAACAAATGCAGTCTTTAAAGTACCTGCCCATCCACATGCTGGCCTGGCAGGTAGCTTCTGATGACAGCGGTCCAGAGGTTCCCTCTGCTCCCGCCTCTGAACTCAATACTTCAGCTGCCTGACTTGTGATGTCTTTGTAGAGCTGGATAAACTGGTACAGATTCATAATGCGGGAGGCCTCCACCATTCCATCCTCCTTGTTAATCTACAAGCAAACAAAGAGCAGTAATAATTGCCATCCCACCCTAGATAAACATCAATCACACACTTAAAATTTAGGGTACAGAGCAAATTACTAATGTCTATATTATTTAGTTTAACTAAATAAATAAAATTCGAATAAATTCAGAGGTTTGTACATTAATCTCACCTTGGTGCACACTATTCTTACAACAACCTTCCATAACGCTGTTGCATCAGATCCCGGCTGTACTTCAAACAAAAGATGCTTCTTTTGGCCAGAGGCTAGTTTAGCAGTTCTGTGGATACAAAATTAAATCATATTACCTATTACATTACATCAAACTGGATAATGTGTATGTTTTTTTAGATTAAACTCCAAACTTAAAAATATACATGATATATTGTTAGCTCATTCTTACTTTTTTACACCTTCATATTCACTGTAATACATTATATATTTGTATTTTTATTATTTTAGATGAGATTAGAAATGCTCCAGTACTAACCTAAGCTTACTTTTAGATCCCTTGCAGGAAAAGAAACACTTTCTAGGTAAGCATTATATACAGGATGGACCAGAGGGAAATTACATTATATCTTTATGTTTTATATATATTATTTAATATTATGATATTTCTATCATGACAACTCTCTGAAGATTCTAGCATGGTAATGGATTTAACAATGTTAGTGTATTTTAATGTATATTAATTTATTTAGATCTGCTACGCTGCTGTAGCATATATAATAACATGATTATAAAAACAGGTGGAGCTGGGGAGGTGGAGGGTTTCAGGGTTTCACTACAAACTCTAGCTTTCTCTAGTGAATTCTAACCATCCATTTAAATGTAAATTAGCAAGCCCATTGGCTGCATATGCAGGGATCTACAGTGCGACCATTTCAGTTGCATTTGCGACTAAAAACTACTGCGTGCGACTAAAAAAAATCTTTAGGAGCATCATGTGCGACTGACCCGATCAGCATATTTGTGTTTGGGCTGAGGGGAGCTTCAAAGGTTTCTACGTGTTTTTGCAACTTTGAGTAATGTATCACAGATATATCTTATGAATCCTTTCATAAACAAAGTATATAGAGAGGGTAAATAAGAGATTCACTGTACAGAGTAGGGAGCTTTGTTGATTATAACAGAGTTTGTAAAAGAGATATTGATTTAATACAACAGTTAAACAAGAAGTTAATATTAAATTATTTACATTGTCTGACTATAACACTATCGCCTGATTTTGCTCTATTTCGTCATCAAAAATAGTCTGAAACAACTGAGCATTTCCATTCAAACACAACGGTGTTTTGTTTATGAATGAACATGCGTTTTTAAACTAATCTAGTGAGTCAATGATTCAATTTCCCTTTCATAAAGACAGTCACTTTCTTTATTCCTGAATGAATCAGTCGTTCGAACAAATCAAATGAATGATATGATTCAGTAATTAAATCAGTGATTTGCCGCCACCTACTGGCAGATTTAGTTTCTTTTTTAGAGTATCTTCTCAGTCATTTAATATTTCTGTATTCAAAATGCTAAGTTTAAAACATTAATCTCAACACGAATTTATGAATTTGATTGCACCCATGCCACCTCACAGCCTCATTAAACATGACACGTACAAGCCACTTTTGTGTTCTTCTGTGCCACCTCTGTAGTACAGATGAATTTTGTTAACACTGATTTCATTTGATCGGTAACTTATTCTTATTTTACTTGTTCTCATTCTGTTTAATTAGAAATTTTAAAAAGCTTAAAAACATACTTTTTTAAAAAATTTGTCATAAAAGATTTAAAAGACACACTTTTAATAAAGATAGAAAATGCCATTGCAAAGGTAAAAACAAAATTCCCCCGTAAATCACTTTAAGAAGTCAAATATCACCTCGTAATGGGAAGGCTAATTTTTTTATCAGATTTTTTGATTAATGTTTAGAAGGTGCTCCTAAAATTTTGACTATGCTCCTAAATTAAGTAAAAAGAAAACTAAGCGTAGAGCCACTTAGTTTAACACTGTGAATATCATCAGTGTGTGCCATCTAGAGTTTTATGACAAAACTTGGCATTACTTTTAATATAAGATCAGTAATATTATGGTTTATACAGGACATCATATTCTTATCAAACTGTGGAAAGTTATTGCATCACTAAATGATTAATCCTAAAACCACACTTACACATCATTGAGCTCTGCCACACGACCCAAGAACTCATCATAGGTGAGGTAGCCACTGTCACGCACTAGCCCCACATGTTTGATTAGTTTCTCAGGCAGTCTGGTCACTGCCTGGCCAGAAAACTGCTGGCCCATCTTGGCTCCAGACGGAGGTCTGCTCCAAAACAACTCTAGACCTCATTCACTGCTGGAGGCCCTAGATAAGAGAGAATGTTGACATGACACATCATGCAGTGTGACGTGCTATACTTCAAAAAACACTACTTCAAACAGCTTTTTCACACAAATGGAATTTTATTACCTCATGTTAATTGATTGAATACACTCAATATTTATATTCCAAATTCATTTGTCACACCAAATGTATATTTAAATTGAAGGCTAAAATGTGGTTTCAACTATTAAAAGAAATGGTGACCAGCCACAGCACCTAAAATATCGATATTTTATTGTATAGCACATGCACAGCGGGATCCCAAATTCTGAGACCTCAAGTTTCCACAAATTTTGAACACATTTTAGTAATTGCACAGTTAATTCTCATTTTGTATTTTCAGAAAGTTTTGGAATATTTGTCACTACTGAAACACAGTAATATTTAATTTAATAACAAGGGTTTGACCGGTAACTTGACCTATATTGACCTGTTCAGATTTTGCTTACATCTTCCTTGTAAATATTTTTTTTTTCTACTTTATGAAAAGGTTTTCAGAGGTAAATATATAACAATTACAATTTTAACAATATTTCAAGTTTCATGAGATTTGATTTTGAATCAAATTTTTCTTTGTAAAAGGCAAAAAGGTTGATCATACTGATTTTAGTTGATAATTCAGTATACTTTATTTTTGACAAAACATCCCATGTTTTGGTTGTGACAGTAATGTTTTGATAGCAACCACATCAAATTACAGAATTTTAACCCACATACTAAAATTCCCCAAATAAAGGATTACGTGTTCCCCTTAGTCACAACCGAAACAATGATGACATGTTTCGGTTGTGACTGTTATGGTACATTTATGGGATAATACCAAAAAAACAAAGATGTCACTATTGAAACCTCACCAAATGTTTCCAAATGCTTCGGTAGTAACAATTTTGAGATACTTTTGAACCTAGCTCAAAAATGCTAATCAGCAAATGGTTAGCTAGCACAGTTCTGAAGAGTTGTACACATATAAAAACAAAACGTTATGGAATAACTACCAAAATAGTGTGTTTAACTATAGAAAAATGGCGTTTATAGTTACATTCTTTAAAGTTACACACAGTTTCATACTTTTGAACACATTTAGCTCAAAATGATGAGACCTGCCTACTCACGTTGTAGCTACGAGAGAGAGTGACACATAAATATTTCCTGATCATAAATGTAGGGGTGTAGTTAAAATCATTTTCAGCCAATGGACTAAAACGTGCACTGTTTCGGTAGTGAAATGAAACTGAGGGACATTTTTTTCACAAAAAGGTTCAAAATATAATAATATATATATATATATATATAACTTCATATTAAAAAAAATACATAAAAAAATATATTTTTTTAAAAACAACTGAATAAAATGCAAAGATTATTTCAATATAATTTTCATAAGTTGAAATTTAGGGGTTAGGGTTCGGGACAGCAAATACCCAATAAATTATGATTTTATATATATTAAGCCTACAGATATTTTAAATATTATTGTGGGTTTTAAAAGATAATAAAAGGATCTTAGTAAACATCTAAGATCATTCTAATATGCTTATTTGCTGATCAAGAAACATTTATTATTATTATTATTACTATTATTATTTTCAATATTTAAAACAGCTGAGTAAATTTTTCAGGATTATTTGATGAATAGAAAGATCCAAAGATCAGGATTTATCTAAAATAAAAAGCTTTTGTAACATTATACACATTCAAAAGCTTCAAGTCAGTATATTTTTTACTTTTACTATTCATTAAAAAAACTTCTACTCAGCTGTTCAACATAATAATAATAATAAATAATAATAATAATAATAATAATAATAAATGTTTTTTTAAAGCAGCAGATCAGAATATCAGAATGATTTCTGAAGGATCATGTGACTGCAGTAATGATGCAAAAAATTCAGCTTTGAAATTACAGGAATAAATTACATTTTAAAATATATTCAAATAGAAATCAGTTATTTTAAATAGTAAAAATATTTCAGAATTTTACTGTTTTTGCTGTACTTTGGATCAAATAAATGCAGGCTTGGTGAGCATAAAAGACTTCTTTAAAAAAAAAGTTATTGTGTTCAAAAACTTTTGACTGGTAGTGTATGTGTGTAACAAAATCTAAAATCCAAATATCAGCATATTGTAGATATTTTAATCACATTTTGAACATCGTTATTCCAATTTTCAGGACACTGATTATTATAATACAAGATATTTTTTAAAAACAATTGAATAAAATGCAAAGATTATTTCAATATAATTTTCATAAGTTGACATTTAGGGGTTAGGGTTCGGGACAGCAAATACCCAATAAATTATGATTTTATATATATTAAGCCTACAGATATTTTAAATATTATTGTGGGTTTCAAATGATCTTAGTCAACATCTAAGATGTGGGACAGAAGTTTGCACCAATTCTGCAGAATGGCCCATATAAGTATTGTATTATGTAAATATTTGCTATTTTTTTGTGACACTAATTATACGAACTTCTTTGTACACACAATTAGATAACATTGCTTCCTGGACCCCACTGTCCATATATTTTAACCTAAAATATTGATAAAAATGAAGTGTATGCTCGTGTTATTAGTCAGATAAACAATGTGAACGTGACGTGCTAAAAATCATGGCCACAAATGAATCATGTTAAACTGACGATATTAAATGACTCACCACTCTAGTTATATTATTATTAATTACTCATGTAACATCAGTCATTGTTCATATATATCGATGAAGTTGTTAGTGATATCAGTGGTACATTTCGCAGACTCCAGATATTTACAATAAAGGTGTACCAATACTTTCGAACTGAACAGGTGTTTATTCATCTTCTTACCTTACCCCATTGTTTACTAAATCTAACAAACTGTTTTCCAAAAGATGTAACAACCAAGCAGAAGAGTAAACTATGTATATTTGTTTCAGAATGTGACGAATATAGACGATGCTGATATAAAAACATCCAGCTAACGTTACCAGTGTTAGCATGGCTAGCCAAAACAATACATAAAGACCATAACGCAAACACACCCAACACTTAGTACTCGCTACAAATGTACAAGAACCCAGCGAGATGTAAATAAATGACAACAAACCTGCTGACATTTGTTTTTTCCAGGCAAATATTCAAGATGACAAGTAGGATGATAGCAAGAAAACCTTGACGCGGGTTGATGATGTCACGATCACGCTCAATGGTAAAATCCATTGAACCTTGATACTCACAGACGTGTCAACAAGTAAGAATTGAAAGAGTGCAATTATTATCATTTAGCCTTATCATATAGTCCTATTAAAAACAGACTAGTATTTATACCCGTTATTGATATTTGTAAGTAAAATAATATGTGGCCATGGACCACAAAACCAGTCATAAGTGTGTTTTTATTTTTTTTAAATCGAGATTTATACATTATTCCATTATTATGTTGAATCTGAGGGTGCAAAAAAAAAAATATATATATATAGAAAATCGCTGTCCAAAAGAAGTTCTTAGCAATGCATATTACCGATCAAAAATTAAGTTTTGATATATTTACGGTAGGCAATTTACAAAATATCTTCATAATATTTACTTAATATCCTAATGATTTTTGGCATAAAAGAAAAAACTATAATTTTGACCCATATACTGTTGGCTATTGCTATAAATATAAATATCAATGCTACTTACGACTGATTTAGTGCTTCAGGGTCACATATTTGAAAAATAAATGAGCAGCAAACTAAAAACAAAGTAAGATTTAAACTCTTTTTCCACCCCAAAAAATCAGTATGACTTCCTTTCTTCTGTGTAACAAACTTTTTTTTTTTAGTACAGTGTTTTTACAAAAATGCACTGTTTTTTTAATGTGAGTTCGGGTCTTGTTCCATTTGAAGGATGATGCTGTTGCATTTCCTATTGTTGTCTTTGTTGGTCTGTTCTGGCATCCAATGCCTCTCACTTATTTGTTTCCACATCTCGGTTTCAGTAATCTGATTTTGCCTCATTCTGGTCCATGATGGAAACTGCCGTCCTCTTTTACTAAAGCAAAGCACACCAGTCAGTGAAGAGTATGCATGTTACAACTCTTTTCTCATGACAGTGGATTAAACACTTACATTTTAAGATACCAAGCTGCACCTGCTGCTGACAGCAGGAACAGTAGCACGATGGAAATGATGACATATGTTTTGGGAGCTGTTAAAATATAAAAAAAGACAAAAGTGTGTGATAAAAATGAATGTGCAAAGTTATTTAATAATTAAGGAGGTGATCTAAGTTTCAAAACCCAACCTCTAATGAATGGTTTGCTCAGCGTTGTGGTCTGGGACAATGCAGGCTGGTCTGTTTGAGTTGAACTATGCTGAAGAAGAAAATGAGTGGATGAATGAGAGGAAGACGAGGTTGAGAATTCGGGCGAAGTTCTGGGAGGTAAATGAGATGCTGGGTTTGTTGTTGTCTGGGAACTGTCACTGATGTTAGAAAGATTAAGAGTTATAAATGTTTCAGAGGAAGTGCTGATAGCAAAGGAAATGGATGGGGTGGATGTGTAGGGTGGAAGGGATCTTGATGTGTAGGCGGGAGTAGAGGTTGACTTAATGGATGGCGGATGGGTTGTTTTAATGGAATAATGGTTGTTTGATGGTGTTCTTCCTCCTGTTGTAGGTTGAGGCCTGTTTGATGTTGTTTCAAATGATCCACCAGGACCTGAGGTGCATTGTGAAAGTAGATTGTAGATTTGTTTACTGATTTTACAATTATACACTACAGTCAAAGGTTTTTGAACAGTAAAATTTTTAAAGTCTTTTCTGCTCACCAAGCCTGCATTTATTTGATCCAAAATACAGCAAAAGCAGTAATATTGTGAATGTTGTTGTATTTAAAATAATTGCTTTCTATTTGAATATATTTTACGATGTAATTTATTTCTGTGATCAAAGCTAAATTTTCAGCATCATCACATGATCTTCAGTGTCACATGATCCTTCAGAAAGCATTCTAATATGCTGATTTGCTGATCAAGAAACATTTATTATTATTATTATTATTATTATTATTTTCAATATTTAAAACAGTTGAGTAAATTTTTCAGGAATATTTGATGAATAGAAAGATCCAAAGATCAGCATTTATCTGAAATAAAAAGCTTTTGTAACATTATACACATTCAAAAGCTTGAAGTCAGTATATTTTTTTACTTTTTTTTGTTAAAGAAATTATAGAAACTAATATTTTTATTTAGCAAGGCTGCTTTAAATTGATCAAAAGTGATGATAAAGACATTTATAATGTTACAAAAGATTTCTATTTCAGGTAAATGCTGTTCTTCTGAACTTTCTATTCATTAAAAAAACTTCTACTCAGCTGTTTTCAACATAATAATAATAATAAATAAATAATAATAATAATAAATGTTTTTTAAAGCAGCAGATCAGAATATCAGAATGATTTCTGAAGGATCATGTGACTGCAGTGATGATGCAATTCAGCTTTGAAATTACCGGAATAAATTACATTTTAAAATATATTCAAATAGAAATCAGTTATTAAAAATAGTAAAAATATTTCAGAATTTTACTGTTTTTGCTGTACTTTGAATCAAATAAATGCAGGCTTGGTGAGCATAAGAGACTTCTTTTAAAAAAAATCTTTGACTGGTAGTGTATGTGTGTAACAAAATCTAAAATCCAAATATCAGCATATTGTAGATTTTTTAATCACATTTTGAACATCGTTATTCCAAATTTCAGGACACTGATTATTATAATACAAGTATTTTTTAGAAACATATTATAAATATAATTACCTGCTGGCTTAAAACAGTAAACGTCAAACATTTTGCTGATGTCAGCTCTCCAAACACTAATGCCTAACACGTTTTTACCACATTTTTCGTTTTTCTCTGTTCGAGGAATAACTGCGATTTGCTCCTCAACCCAACCAAACCTGTGTGAAAGCATGATATTGCAGTCTTAGAAGTCCAAAGTAAAGTACTTTGAAATTACATAAGGCATGCAGATTTTTTAAATATCATTTAAAAATAACAGTAATATTTCCTAAAAAAGCAGATCAATGTCATACATTTACAATAATATATTTAATTTGACTATATAATGTCTATTTAATTGTCACTCATTAAATAGTGATTTACCTGCATGTTTGAAAACCATTTTTGTTTGCTGTTTCCACTTCAGCCTTATTAGCAATTCTCATTTTAATAGCCTCACATGCCTCTTTAGCTGTGGTGGCATTAAAACTGTACACGTTGTTCTTGGCTTGGACTAACAATACTCCAGAAATCCCATCATTTGTAGGGACTAAAATCAACCAACAAAAGATGGTTTTATTAAAAAGTGCAAAAATGTAGATTCACAAACCATTAAAAAAATCAACAGAACAAGAAAGAGATAAACCTACCTTGGATTTGATTCACATCTAGACAGAGTGTGCTTGCAAATAAGAAGAGTGGTAGACATAATGGTAACCAGACTCTAGCCATGACTGCAGAACATGCCACCAAAACTGTTCAGAAGCTTGAACACAATCATTCTGATGATGCTGCAGAAAGAGACCCATGAAAATAGGAAACAGGAGGTTGAGGACGATCTGTAAGATGACCTTCCCAAAGAGGGCATTTAAACCTAGGGCAAAGGACATCTACAAAACTTTCACGTCCTGTGGTTGTACACCGTCTTTGAATTTTTAGATACATCATGAACATATAGACATTCTGGACAAGTTGAAAAAATATCTTCCAGGTAGCTATTTTGTCAAGTAAAGTCACTGTTATTTCTATAGTGCTTTTTTACAATGCAGATTGTGTTAAAACAGGAAAATAGTGTGTTGAAGGAACCAAAACTGAGGACAAAACAGCTGACACACAAAAAGCGAACACAGCTGAACTAGAGTGCACTAACACAAAGCATGTTTTTTTTAAAATACATAAAAATAAAATTAATAATTCAGCCACAATGCAATAAAAGCACACACACACCAAGGAAACATCGAGAGTACAAAACAGACACACACACAGTCAAACACACACAACACACTGTAATACACATACAAATGAACCGGTGTGGCTGTAACAATACAG
Organism: Labeo rohita; assembly: GCF_022985175.1. NCBI lineage: Eukaryota > Metazoa > Chordata > Actinopteri > Cypriniformes > Cyprinidae > Labeo > Labeo rohita. The sequence continues at coordinate 10,614,979 of NC_066886.1, read as the reverse complement.
CAAAACTGAGCCAGAAGACTCAAAGAAGAGGAAAATTGAAAAGAAATCAAATTGATCAGCCTGTGATAAAGCATTCCGGTTAATTTTTTTTTAGATTTTTGTTAAAGTTTGATGTCATGGGTAACAAAATGTCTTTCTCTGTGTTCAGGTCCGACTGTAGTAAAGTTAATGCAAAAACAGACATTTCAAACCAAAAAAAATGTGTATGTCTTAATATATATCTGAATTAGTATTTATGCCTCAAAACAACTAGAAAATTGACAGGCCTTTTATATAGCGCTATATAGGAATCTAATCTGACTTCTGCTTTAAATGCAAATGAGCTCTGCTAGAGGGGCCTCTCTTCTCTCTGTGGAGTGACCAGCCTGTCTACTTTAGCCACTAAACTTGCTAACTAGCACATTGTTAGGAAAGGCGACCGCAAAGATTAATTTAAAAAAAAAAAAAACCTTATTCTCACTTCTGCTGTAAGTGAAGCTGGATCACGAATGATTCGCACGAACATAGACGAATAAATGTAGATCGGGAGGCGCATTACCTTCACAAAGCAATCGACTGCATCTCCAGCGGCTCAGATGAGTAAATGAAATCGCTGCTCCGGCATCAAAACGATGGAGGTTGGACTGTTACAACTGATCTGAGGTAAGATGCTCATGTCAATCAACTATCGTGGGAGCGGCCTCTGTCGGTGTTACGCCACAATGACAGGCATCTGAGAATGGCTCAATTTGAAAAAGGGGATATTATTTTTTTTACAGATAAAACCACTGCATGGATTTTCATCATTATAGGGTAGATGTGTACATACACTGCCAACACGCATTAATGTTTAAACAACATGTACAAGTGAACTTAGCATCCGATGACCCCTTTAAGACAATGCATTAACATAGCATGGTAAGACACACCAATTTGCAATATTGCAAGCTGTTTTGTACAGCTAAAAAAATAGCTGGATGCGGATAAAAGCGGAAACTAGACTCATAAAAGAGAAAAATAAAGTGGATACTGATTAATTTCCAGCAATAATTACCTTTAAAACCCATTTGAACACCTCATGAAAAACACTCACAATGCAATTCAGAGATTTTATTACAAAACAAATCACTTAAAAAGACACCAACACAGCAAGGTAGAAGAAAACTGATCTTAGGCTAGTGCAATTATATACGAATCATCAACAAGCAAATGATATTTTACAAAAATAAAATAAATAAAAAATAATCATATCAGTCAAGTCAAGCTTTACAAGGGCTCTGAATCTCTGAATCTGATTTCTGCATGCTTCAACATTAAATCCATTCATCTTCAGATCTGTTCTTCAGAAACATTACTAATAGGACATTATTATTACCTAAACTTTACAATAACTCAGCTCCATTTTAAATACGGTTCAATACAGAAAAAAATACATCAGTATGTAAGGCATCAAAGCAGAACACTGAATCAGTGGAATACAGTGCCAGAGTGTCCGAGAACCAACGAAAACCGTCCAAAATAAAGACCCATTTGAGATGAATGTTCAAAAAGCAACTCGGTCTAAATTAATTATTTTGAGCTCCATAAAATTGATTCAAGTCATCACTAAAGTTTCGCTGCGTGACGTGCAGGTGTCATGGTGTCATGATGTCATCGTGTGCATACGTGCCCAGTCTGTTTCCTGTGTATGCGGAGAACTCATCTGTGCTCCCAACACCGTTGTTGATCTCTGAGGGATGAAACGAACATAAAACTTATTAGCCAGAGTTTCACAGGGCAGATTTGTCCAATGGGGGGCAATACTGGAGGTCTTTTTTTTTGTTTGTTTTTTTTTGTTTTTTTTGTTTTTTTAGAGGAATGAACATTCACAGAGCCTACAACAACACTTTTGTGCCGCATCTTCCCCTGCATATTGAGTGATGTCAGTGCTGGTAATAAGACTGGACTGCTGACCACTGTTTGTGTAAGTATACAGACTGAGAGACAGGGTGTCATGTGACAGTTTATACAACCGCAATCACTTGTTTCTGAATCACTGGCTATGTGAACCATCTTAACATTATTTTTGAACATTTTGACTGATTTCAATCATATAATGTTTCACTGGAGCTGTAATAACTGCAGTAAAGGAATTTAAAAAAAATTACATATACACATATACATATACATACATACATACATACATGTATATATTATATTATATTATATTATATTATATTATATTTATACACATATATACACATATAATATATATATTCAAATTTATACACACACACACACATATATATACACACACATACATATATACATATATATATATATATATATATATATATATACACACACACACACACACACACTTAAGAACGGCAATTATCTGAAATAGAAATCTTTTGTAACATTAAAAATGCCTTTAGAATCATTATTTTAGATCAATTTAAAGCATCCTTGCAAATTGGATATTTCTAAATAATAATAACAATAATAATAAATGTATATTTATTATACTTTATTTATTTATTTATTTCAAGTGCAGAAATATAAACTAACAACCAAATAACACAATCTAAATTTATACATGACTTCAATGTCAAATTTTGTCTAATAAAATAATAAATATAAATATATATATGTGTGTGTGTGTCTATCTATCTATCTATTTATATATATATATATATATAATATTATATATATATATATATATATATATATATATATATACACACACATACATACATATATATATATATATATATATATATATATATATATATATATATATATATATATATATATATATATATATATATACACACACACACACACACACACACACACACACACACACATACATACATACATATATACATATATATATAGACACAGATTGTGTTATTTGGTTGTTAGTTTTTTATATTTCTGCACTTGAAATAAATAAATAAATAAATAAATAAATAAATAAATAAATAAATAAATAAATAAATAAATAAATAAAGTATAATAAATATACATTTATTAT